>NW_007726304.1:354055-369774 GCF_000696425.1 Galeopterus variegatus | reverse complement strand
GCTCAGCCAGTGAGCGGGAACCGGTCTGTATGTGGGATCCGAACCCTCGGCGGGAGCGCTGCCGCGCTTCCCAAGCGGCGCACTAGCGCAGTGCGCCACCGGGCCGGCCCCTAACATTGATTCTTTTCATAAATGAATATAAAGTGCTAGAAAACTTTATACATTTGACCATTTAAGTACCTCTAAAAACAACTATTTGTTTCAATATTAATTTGCTTATGAAATCTTTTTTTTTTCTCTGATAATATTCTAAAGGTCAATTTTTGCACAGTTGTCTCAGTCTGTTCTAAATCATAAATTCCAAATTCACGAACTTAAGCTCATTTTTTTTTTATTATCTAGCCTGAGTTCTGCATCTCCAGACTGGTCTCAGTCTGGAAACTAGTAAGAATAGATCTAGTATCAAACCTTTAATCTTTAAGACTGGTTCACCAAGTTTTCTAATACTAGTACATGTGAACACATTATATTGAATGGGGGGGGGGGCAGCCAAATTCTAAGATTTATCTTAAAATGTTTTCTTATAAGCATTGTGTATTTATCATAAAAAATATCACTATTATTTTAAAATACAAAGTGCCCATCTGAAAATGATATGCTATTCTTTCACTCTGTAATGTTAAACAGATCCAGACATAAAGACAAAAGCAAATTCCAGACTATTTTTGCAGCCATGAAATCACCATAAAAAGAGGTTTGTGACCCCAATCTTACCTTAACATTGTCTTCAGCATTTCATATTTAATTACAGTAGATTACTCACCAATATAATAAATATAGATTTATGAGATACTTTAATGTTTTTAAAACAAATGAAAACCACCCAAGAAGAGCCTCACCAAACCTGAGGTTGTCCAGATTGCATTGGCTAAGATTAAGTGGAAGATCATTCATTACTAAGGGTCATGCAATTAATCTCAGAGTGGGAGTTAAACCAATGACTAAGCAGAAAAGGAAGCCCAAGTACAAGCCTGTAACAAAAAGGGTTGGAGCTCCAACATCAAGGAACTTGGTATTTTCTTTTTTGTGAATAGGCCTAAAACACTCACTTCTTACTATTGACTTCTTTGGGACCCAAAATCCCACTTGTTTAGGTTAACCACTTCTCATGACTATTTTTGATACAGTCAAACAGATATAAAGAATAAGCTTTTGAACAAGCACAATGAGTTTTAATGTCTAGGAAGGAAAAAAGGCATTTCATCTTAAGCATCACCAGAAAGTAATTTAGGATGAATTTATGATAATTTAGCATTTGGATAATGAAAAGCTCAAGGTATACTTTAAAGGAGAAATATTCTACTCCAGGGTTTGTATATTTATTTAAGTTCAAATAAACGACAAAATTCATCTTCATTTAGCTTAAGTGACACTTGTTGCAAAATATTGAGGAAAATCTTTGGCCATCATTCCTTGTACCTGAATTATTTTTCTCTTGATAATCCTTATGATTCCCTTTGACAGCAAATTTTTATTTCCAATAAACACTATCTGTTTTTCACCCCACTGTACTGAGATCCTCAAACTTTACATTTTAAGCCAAGAATTCTTTAAACTTGGTCTTTCCTTACTGGTAGGGCTTTCCTCTAACCGGGGAAAATTTTGACCCAAGATTGGCCTTTGGAGTTTTTAATGAGATGTGCCGTGGTTGATGGCTTATGAAAGTGACTGGATATTTTGTTCATTTTTTTTTTTTTTTTTGGAATTTGAAAGAATAACAAAAAAACAATAAATCATCAAAAATGTAACATATTACCCAATTCTTGGAAATAAGCCCATGAGACTGAAATCTGCTTAAATATTACAAACGTCAATTCCCAGCATTTCAAGCTACCAAATTGCACCAAATGCTCACCAATGACAATTCTATATCTTAGCTGTACAGAAGAAGCACATTTATTTGGTAGCTGTCAATTGTAAGATTCCACCTCCTTCTTGAACCCAGCTAACCATACAAGCAGGCAGGAGCTGCGTGTTTGGCCCTGAAATAGTAGAGAGTAGTGCTCTGTCAGAAAGACAACCTATATGCAAATGTAATCTGGAGTCAATTTGAAGTTGGTGCCGGATGTTCCATGCCAATAATAAGTGCTAATCACAAGAACTTAACTTGTATTTTATCAGGATAGTGATAAGGTGTGAGCATAGTATGCCACAAACTACAGAAAGGAATAGGAAGAGTGGAATGAAAAATTAAGTGAAACAAAAATTAAAGATCTATAAAAGATAAATTGAAAAGATCTATGTCTACTTCTTTCTTTTTATAGCTTGAGTAAAGGTTGATAGACAAAGGAGGAAAGGACTTGAAAGAAGCCAAACATATTTTTACAAATGTGTTTGTTTTTCCTCAAAAGTCAATTGTAAATGCTGTCTAGGGAAGGGAGTCAGAGAGAGCCAAAGAGTGGTATTAAAGTTGTTTTTATTATTGGAGTTTTGTTGTTGTTTTTTGTTTGGGTGGTTTGGTTTTTTGGGTTTTTTTTAAAGAAGAGAATGTGGCATAACCATTATCACTTTAGTGTTAGTCTTATAACGTGTGGGACCCAGTCCTTCTTTGACTCATTTCTAAAATGTGAAACAAACCTAGTATTTATTGTATATTAATAAGTACACTTAGCTGCACATCTAGGGCTGTGCATCCTATCAAAGACCCTTTACTAGTTATCTTGAATCCAAATATTGAAATGTTAACTAATTATATTTAATTATGTAGATTTTCACACAGTAGATTATATATTGTAAGTGACAAGAGGAAGCGTTTAATATTATTAGGTTTGGACAGCAACTAATAATATCACAGACAACTCCTGGAGATTCTCTAAGTTCTACATATAAGCTTTTTAATTACTAAATTCATAACAGGATATATGTTTTAAAGCAACTTTAACATGGGTCCTATTGTTTCTATATAACCATAAAAATAAAAGAAAATTGAAACAATTAAATTTAAGGCAAAAAAAGTTTTAGGTTCCTCTTCAAAGATTTTCCTAAAATGATTGGGAGTCGGACAAATGAAAAAATTCTCCATTCTCTAAATATGCTCAGTAATAAGTCAGAGTAAATAGGTAAATATCAATTTACTGTGAATTTTCAAAATAAAATATACTCACTCGAGTCAATGTGATCTAACATCTATTACCTTATATTACATTATGTATATATATACAGATATATTTTGTGAACTTTTATAAATGAAATCAACAAAATATGTGGATATATGAAATATATATTGTTCTAGATCTCAACTAGATTTTTTCATATTATACTTCAAAAGTATGAAAATATTGCTGAGAAAGGAGCATCTGTGTCTTTTCACATGTAACTTTTCTTGATTATTTCTAGGAAGGCAGACTAAACATGCAGTTTTGACATAATGCAGCATCTCATTTTGTTTTCTGGTTAGCTCAGAAGCAAAGCATTCATCAGTTGAAAAGTCTCTGAAAAGGGCAAAACTTTCTGACCTAAGGAGTTTCTGATAGGAAGAATTGAAGCAGCGAATATCCAGAGTAGAGAAAACATTGGAATAAATTCCCCAAAGTTCTGTAACCACATTGGTGTGGGTACATGGATGAAAGCACAATTTCATTCTTAAAGAATCTCCCTGTTTTCACATTCTTTCATTTGTCTTAAATCTAATGTTGCAGATGATATAGTCCAGATGAATTTCTGCTTAATAGGAATACTCGTTCACAAGTTGACATGAAAATATACCCACCATATATGTAAAAATGAAATGGAAAGTACCCACAAGATAGTACAATACCTTGGTCATAACTCAGCTAATAATCAATCACCTCATTTTTAGGAAGAATTGAATTGAGAATTGAGGTATGAACTTGTAATAAAAAATTAGGATGTGGTTTCTTTCTGATACTCAGCTGCCTTTGGTTTATCACTTTGCATCTGATCATCAATAAATTTGGTTTCTCCAAATTTGCTGGAACAATATTTTCAAAAAGTAAATTAAGGCTCTTATGTTCTAATAGTCTATGTAGATGAGTTAGGTGCTGTTCATAATCAAGATGATTTCATTAAGTTTACTCATTAATATGAGAGCATTTGAGTAGTAGGATAGGGGGATATTTTGGGCACATGTGAACTGAAATATGAGAAAACCATTACAGAGTTGGGCTTGTATTCATTTTCTATTATGGTCATAAATTACCCAAAAATTAGTGTCTTAAGCAACACAAATGTATTATCTTACAGTTCTGTAGGTCAGAAGTCACACTCAGGTTTACCAGGCTAAAATCAAGCTGTCAGCAAAGTTGTATTATTTTCTGGAGGCTCTAGGAGAGAATCCATTTACTTGCCTTTTCCAGATTTTAGAGGTTGCCACATTCCTTGGCTTATGGTCTCTTCCTCCATCTTCAAAGCTAGAAATGGCAGGTTGAGTCCTTTTTATATAACATCTCTCTTTTACCTCTTCTTCCGATTTTAAGGACTCATGTAATTAAATCAATCAACCTGAATAATCCCAGATAATCTCCCCATCTCAAGGTCAATCAATTGGCAATCTTAATTCTGTCTGCAATTTTCTCTTTTGTCATGAAAAGTAACCTATTCACAGGTTCCGGGGATTGGGACATGGATATCTTTGGGAGCCTGTTATTCCACTTACCATAGGACTGTTCTAGAAAAACAGATCATGCTTCTTAGAAATTTGAAGACCCCCCCCCCAATTATTTAATGCTCTCTTGATGGACCCTAGGTGAATGGTCATGAAGCTAAGGACAAACTTTAAGTGGCATTGCTCATTTTTGTGAAGTGGACACCCCTGGTGATGATTTCCTCCATGACAATTTGTTGACAGAGTAAGCTGTCTGCTCAGTTCTTTCATAACTCTGTTTGTGTTTACCCTATATTTTTCACTGATTTTAAAAAAGGAAAGTTAATCCTTCTCATAAACGTAGTGTATAAAAATGTGACTCAGTCTTTCATCCCTAACTCATGCATGATTGTGTCGTGCGTATTAATCAGAGGACACACTGAAGCCTCATCTTGTGAGAAAGCCTTGTATTCTCCCTGCTCCCAGCTGGGATGATGTAATGACAACAGGCCTCTATAGAACAATTTTATTTACTGGATCACATCATCACCAAAAGCAACGATTCCTTTACTGAGAATAGCTTAAAGAGACTGATAAAGCAATATAATCATAACAAAGGAAAAGTAAGCCTAAAAAAATGACTTGTACTACTTAGAAACTTTGTGTTTATGAATAGAATTGTCATTAAATTGCATTGCTATTTAAGTCCTGTGGTATCACCATTCATCTTGCTTTGCGCAGTACTAGTGTTGAACGTTCTATCTGTTCATCCTTTTATTTGACTTTTATCTATTACCTGTAGTACTAATCAGTAAGTACTATGTACTAGGAACTATACTAGATGTCAGAAGTGGAAATAACAAGGAAGACATAGAAATATGTACGAGACTTATGTGGAAGTTTATAATTTCATGAGACAGTTGGTTATAAACAAATAAAGGCAAAAATAGATGAAAGGGTCCTCTGGAAACAGAGGAGGTAAATTGTTATCGGCTCTTTAAGGCCAAGTAGAATTTTTCCAGCCAAAGAAGAGGAGAGAAGCTTTCCACTGAAAATTAGCATCTAGAAAGCACAAAGTCATGAAAAAGCATGATATGATCAAATGATACAAATGATAGTGAGATATGCTAAGCAAAGGAAAATTAAGGAAAGAGGTAATGCTCTATAAAATAGGCTATCATCAGATTCTGAAGGGCCTTCTAAAATATGCTAAGAACTTTGGCAGTATGGGCACTGGGGAGATTTAAAAACAAGAAACCAATGCTCTGCACTATAAGACGGTAACCTGACAGCAAAGTGGGAAATACCTGGAAGCCAAAAAACAACAACAACAACAACAACAAAAAAAAAAAAAAAAAACAAGCAATGACCCAGTTTTTGTAAAATTACATTCTAGAGATGATAGGGGCTTGAACTAAATGAGGACAAAGAGGGAATGACACATTTAAGAGATATGCAAGAGGTAAAATGTTTCATAGTTTTACTAAGGCAGATGGACTTGAGTGGTTTGTGGACTTTCACCAAACATCAAAGGAATTAAGTAAGTGCTCCTGAGATTTTTGCCTGAGCCAGATTAAGGCTGTTCTGTTTTCAAAGGTGACTTGATTCACTCAGGTGTTTTACAGTTTCATAGAGACTTTTATCATTATTATGTATTGTTATTATTTTAGGGATTATAATTTCATAATTCTTTCCATTTTTTAGTACTTACATATCATTTGTTCTTCATACCTACCCCAAGTTGAATTAGGAATTATCTAATAGGAATTATCAGTTCAATTTTATAAGAGAGGTAACCAAAGCACAGAAAGTGCTTTACTTAAGGTCACATTGCTCAAAAGTAATATAGCCAAGTTTAAAATGCACATTTTCTGATACCTATATCAGATTTTTAAAATTTAATGCCTCACTTTTTTTTAAGTACATATTTTAGAAGATGAGGTCTTTAGAGTTAAGTAACATCTTCTGAGTATAGACAATGACTAAATGGTTTGTCAGAAAATCAGATTCAGATCTTTCTGACTTCTAAGTCCAAGGTCACAGCAGCTATACTTTACTGTACTCCTCCCCACCTGCGAGAGAATGATCAAGGAAGACTTCACAGAGAAGCAGCCTCTGAAATGTATCATAAAGGATGTATGAAGGCAAGGCGTGATTTTCAAATTGCTTAACACCTCGTACAGTGAAGTATGTAAATACTGTATAGTAATCCACGTACAAAAAAAAGTTAAATATATGAAAATACATAAAGAATATAGCTCCTTATCAGGTGTTATAAGCAGTAGTGCAAATCATCTGAGATCATTCAGTGATGTCTAAAATATTTGCTAACTTTTAGAAATCACTTGGTATCATTTTTTGTTTGTTAAGGAAGATTCACACACCCACACCCAGACTGTCCATACTCAGAGAAGCCTGCCCAAGCGACATTCTGTGCTTAACTTCATTCTGTGCTTAGCTCCTTTACAGCTTAAAAAGTTACAACAGGGTTTGCAGGGTTTGCTTAATCAAGGGTGGCCAAGATATAATGGAGAAGAAAGCATTATCCCTCCTTTCTCCCCAAGCCCCAGCATAGCAGAGGAACAAGTCTGCCAATCTCGCCTCTGCTTTCCTTTAATATTTTTACTCTCCAATATTTTAATCTCTTCCTGACCACTTACCTTTTCTCCTGAAAATTCTCTGTAGATAAGGAAGGGGCTTATATACAGTCATTGGTCATGTATTCCCCTTTCTACCTTAACGTGGTCTTCAGCAAACAGGAAGATTGTTCACTGTGCTCAGAAAATAAAAACCAAAAACATGAGTTATCAAAAACTATTTATTCCTCTAAAGCATTTTTTCTATCTATTTCATTTGGCCTTCTTATTTCTAGGACCATTTTATTTGATTCTTAAATAATTCCATTCAACCACAAATATTTGTTGTCCTGGAGATTGAATAAGACGGGGTTCATTCCTTCAGGAATTGTCGCATTTTCTTTAGTTTTCGATGCATTTGTTTTAAGTCTTTCCTAGGACTTTCTCTTCCCATTAATGGCATTACACATGCCATCTGCTGCACTTGCTACACCCTCTTAAATTGGAAGTTTCATCATACTACCCAGTGATCCTTCATTTCGGTGGCATTCCCCTGAAGGCAAAATTCAATGAATTACAACAAAAGTCACAGTCATTCAAGCTGCAGGGGAAGTCAGGTTTCTAAGACTGTGTGGTGCTTCTTCAAAAGAGCATACAAAAGCAAGACTGGGGTAAGATGGGCCAAGGTCATATTTCATGACTTTGAAAGAAGACTACATTTCCAATTCTACTAAATAAAGCATCATTTATGCCCACTATAGAAGATAATTTAAGGAAGAAAAGGTTATTTTGGCATCTTCAACTTTTCACAATCATCCAATTTCCTTTCTTCTCCTTCTACATTTCCTCTTTGTGTCCCTCTTCGTGACCACCTCTTTTTCTCTGAACAATCTCAGAAACTTTTTGTTAGGCCACTGTTTCCCAGCTTTGGGATAGGAGATGGACTCTGGCCCACACCCGTAACCTCAAGAAAACTTTAGAGTCTTAACAACACTAAAACTGCTCTAGAATATAAATGTTTTCTCAAAATAGGAGAAGAGAGTGGAACCCTCTGTAACCCCTCTGCTGCAGTCTGAACTTCCTAAAGCCTTTTCTCAAAACAGCCTTCAGTATACTCTAGTTATTCATCATTGACTTAGTCCCAGAGATGATCTACTACAGCATGACAAGTCAAAATTATTTCCCTGAGACCATGATATAGCTCTCTGGAATGGGTTGTAGCCACTTGAAACCAATATTGAAACAGAAAGTGGCTAACTGGCTGAGGACTCCATAATAATAAATAGGACTTATTAAGACAAGTTGTTTGTAATGCTGGGTGATAACGGCATGTTTGTATATGAGAGAGTACAACCAAAAAGCATCTCTCTCTCTCTCTCTCTCTATGCCTGTCCTTCTCCAACCCTCCCTCAAACTGAATAATGTTCATGAGATCAAGAAAAGAGAGCATTATTCATTGTTTTCATTTCATTTATTCAACAAATATTTATTGAGTAGCTATTTTGTGCAGTCCCTTGCCAAAGAGATAGGCAGAGCTACCACATTATTTGGTGCAGTGGTAGTAGTGCTTACCAACGTACTAGATATGTGGGCCTCATATGCCTCTCCCTGTGAACAAAATTATGCAGATGGATCAGGAACCCATTGCTAGATGCTCCCAATATTACCTCCTCACCCTACCCCAAAGTACCCTGTCCTGGAAATTGCATTTCTTTTTTCAATATTTTAAAGATGAATCAAAATCAAGGTTCAATTTCTATAGAGAGTAAGTTCATCATATTTGCATTTGTAAGTACATTAATTGTTCTTCTCAATATTATGAAAAATTGAAACAAAGTTTAATATCATCTGGACAATGTGCAAAAGGGCCTAGAAATAAGGATCAAAACTTAGTAGATAATGTCAGGCCTTAAAAACCAATGCCACCTTAAGTGACATTACAAGCGGCGCCATTATGGGCCCACAAGGGCGTATTAACATGGCAGCCTAAGACGCCCTGGGAGGAAGTAGGGTGGGGGTGTCTGCGGGAACCTTGCCTAAGCCCTTATTGGCCAAATACGTGCTTCTGCCCTCGTGAAAGGCATTGAGACAGGATGCATGCCTTTGACCTTTAAGTTGATAGGATTATGTAAAGCTAGGCATTTAGACAGGATACATGCCCTTGACCTTTAAGCTGAATGTTAAAACCTCCCCTCCCTATCTGCCTATAAAAGCCAGTGCTTGTGTGGTAATAAACGGAACTGCCGACAGAACCCCCGCCGCGTCTGAGTGTCCTTTTACCTGGGCTGTTTGGGGGGCCGGCGTTGTGCTCACCTCTCTTCACGGCTCTCTTCCCCCGTCTCCTTCCAAAGGGGACTGGAGGGAAAGAGGAATCTGGGCCCTTAGCTTGCTCACCAGAAGGAACAAGGCTAGTGCTGTTCGGGTCGGCCGGTGGTGTACCCGACAGATAAAAAATTGTGATACACATAGAGACCCAAACAAAACAGTGGAAGGAAACACACCAGTGAGTAGCAAAGAAAGAGGAGAGAAATTGGCCTACTGATGATAATGTCAGCATTGGGAGGGAAAGTCCACATACAAGAGGTAAGCATCCAAAGAATGAAAGTAATTCTTTATTTGTTCTGCATTAATCAGGTACTTATTAGAGGACCGTATTCTATTTTCCCTACAACATTTTGAAAGTTTCTGAAGAAAAAAAGTAGAAACGGTACATGTTAATTTAACTATGGAAAATATTGTTGATTAAAAAACGTTGAGTCATATAACCTAGAGAAATCTCTTCATTTAAAGGTTCAGGTTTCTGAGGGACTCTTGTAAGAGGATGAATCTTCTTTCAGAATTATTAAAAATTAAATTGGAAAACAGGCTGTCTTGGAATCTATATTTTAAAATCTCTCCCCAAATTAGAATGTTTTCATCTGTGGTGGGAAAGGAACTATAAATAAATATGTGCATTCCTATTTATATATATACACATACAAACAAATGTACACATTTGTTGCACATGTGCCTACTCTTCCAACCCTCCTCCCCCCAACACACATCAATAATGATAGAGGAAGTGTAATGAAAAGCTGTAAAGTGAGATACAGTAAAATCTTACTAATCTTGCTTAATTACAGTGTGGATATTTCTAGATTAGTGAAAATCCAACTGCCAAAAAATTTTAAAGAAATTAAGTCAGTTGTATTCCACTCGAGTATATGTAATCTCTATTGATGAAGTAATTACAAGGAGCCGTCTTGCTGGTTGAGAAAATGCATGTGGAATGTATGTCTAATTAAGAACAGATATTTGCCCTAACAAATAGAATGGGAGAAAAAGTACTTAAAACAATCTGCATTATCTACTATTGGTGAAATATGCCCCTTATGATCTCATTTACATTATGAATAAAATTAATTTATCATAAATTTTAATATAGTAGAGGCTGAGTGAGGTTTTCTATGTTTCTCAAACTAGTTAAGAAGTCAGTGGTTTGTAACAGGGTTTGCAACAAAGAAAAAAGAAAATACTGAAGCAAAGTAAAAACATTTGAGAATGTATCAGAAGATGCGTAAAAAAATTAAATTGACATGGGTAATCAATAAGCAGCTGAAAACATTAAATAATAGCTGTAAAAGTGTGTGATATCTTTAGCTAAAATACCATGGAGTAGCATACTAAATAAGAGACTTGGTAGTTGTTTTTCCCCTGTGATGTAATTCCAGATGAGTTACATTTTTTCCCCATAGAACAGTAAAAGGCTTCAAAGACATTGTTGGCTGTGGCAGAATGAGAATTAGACAGCAGAGTCAACTAGTGTATAAAATGATGAAAGAGAATAGAATAATACCAAGATTTCTTGTATAATCAATCACTGCAAATATGTCAGCAAGAATGAGGCCATCCCCTCCTGTCAGTACAACTGAGTAGACAGTTTGGGTAAGGGAGGAAGTACAACACAGTCAAACATGGCTATCAACACTTCTTTTTCTGTCTCAGAAGAACAAAATTCTTAGACAAGTTCTTGGAGCAAATGGAAATGTATCCAAATGAAAATCAAATGATAAATGCCCAGAGAATATTCTTTCTTTGGGATTTGTTCAATTCTTCAATTTAACCAGCTGGAATAAATTTTCAAGTAGCATTCTGTTCAGCCTTTTGAAATGAAGGACTTTCCTATTAATTGAAAAGCTATATTTCATTGAACATGAAGACAATGCTCTTGGTTTAGTGATTCGAGAGAGAGAAAGGCATTTTGTGAATATTTACCATAAATAGATTCCAAACAATGTATTTCAAGCATGAAAGAATGAGCTGTGGACCTACACACCTAACTAAAGACAAAATGGGGAAAATTCAAATGCTAGTTTTATTTTAAACTTTACATGAAAACTCACTAGTACTCCCTCATGAAATATGTAAAGATAGAAACAAATCAAAAAAGTTATTAACTTCTGGAATCAAATATTGATACAATTGTGGTTTCTGATTTTCTGAGGTAAATGAATTAGATAAATCAACAAATTTAAGTGTTCTTTATTGTGTTACTCAGATATGTGTTATTGGGGCTGGGAAAGCATGATAGTCAACTCAGAAAGATTAAGAGCAAGAAAATAAAAATTGATGAGGAAAAAATTACTTCAAAGATTCATATTTTTAAAGCAATCTGTGGTATAAGCAGTACTTCCAACTTAATTGTTGATTGGTGATACATTAAATAAAGTTCTTACATTTAAACTTTGAATTGGCACAAATTTAGGCAAAGTAATTTCTCACAAAGAATGTGAAAAGTTTAAAAAAGGAATTAAGTATAGTCAAGTACTAAATAAATAATTTTTCCAGACTTCTTACAGGAACCACTGGATAGATGGTCTGAATGATAACTGTGTATTCTGGTTTAAAATAATTCTATAAGAAAACTTAAAAGTAATACTCTTTATGTGCTTTAAGCCTCATGATATATGGACAATGGGAATTTTCAAAGAGACTGTTTCAATGTTTTTTTAATACTGAAATTGCTGACAAAACTTTTAAAAGGGTGATATAACAGTAATGTTTGATATAAGCATTCCATAGACTCACACATATTCTCTAGCTTGCCATATGTGATGGTGTTCTAAAGCAGCAGGGGGCGCCAGCGGAGGTGGGTAGTGAGAAGAGAGGTAGATTATGAGTGTTACCAAAAAAAAAAAATATGAACACATCAATTCATTTTTGAGATAGTCATTAATACTTTGAAAAGACTTGGTCCAAACTGAAAAATTGGGGTAGGACATTTGACAGTGTTAGTAGGCAAGCTTTAATGGTCCTTGAAATTCAAGATCAGCCACACCACTGTCTAAATTTCTGAAAATAAGCAGTAAAAGCCCCATATTATAAGTTCACAAACAGTATATAAAACTATCAAAATGTCCCATGAAGGGTCATCTTTTGTGTGTGTGTGTGTGTGTGTGTGTGTGTGTGCGTGTGTGTGTGTGTGAGACCGGTAAGGGGATCGCAACCCTTGGCTTGGTGTCGCCCGCACCACGCTCAGCCAGTGAGCGCACCGGCCATCCCTATATAGGATCTGAACCCGCGGCCGGGGAGCTCCCAGCGCCGTACTCTCCCGAGTGAGCCACGGGGCTGGCCCGAAGGGTCATCTTTTAAGGGAGCAATAAATAATATTTATTTCAAAAGCTAGTCATGAATTTCATGGCAAAAGTAATCAATAAAATTTGACTGGATTTAATAGATAAAATTTACCAACACACCATTCGACATCAAGTGAAAATCAGAATAAATTTACATGCTTATCCAATAGACACAATTTTTTAGGACTCAAGATCTAGTTCAAAATGCATTATATAAACATGCTCAGATCAAGACATTTTCAACATGTAAATCAATGTGTCTGATTTCGTTTCCAGGAGTTTTGTGATCTAACCTAATGTGGTGGATACGATTTCGAAATCAAGTTAAGAACTTTTGCACTGAAAAAAAGAAACACTGAGATTACTCATTTCAAATGAACTTCTAAACAAAAGGCAATTGATTCAAGAGAAATAAATCCATATGAAAGAATACTAGTGCTTACTTCAGCAGCACATATACTCAAATTGGAATGATACAGAAAAGATTAGCATGGCCTCTGCTCAAGTATAACACACAAGATCATGAAGCGTATTTAATCTCAGACTTCCCGCCTCTAGAACTGTGAGAAATAAATTTCTGTTGTTTATAAGCCACCCAATCTATAGTATTTGTTGTAGGAGGCCAAATTGACTAAAACAGTACATATAAGTTTATTTCTGGCTGTCTATTTATTTTGTTCTGTTTGTCTTTTTGGCCACCCTTGAATCAATAAAAGACTGTATTATTATTTTTAAGATACTAAATTTAACATATATATCTAGTATAAATTGTCATACCCTGCTCTGTTTTTAAAATAGCATACAATGCAATACAGGATATCCTTTACTTTTATAATGAGTAAATTGTAAATATTGCAAGTGGTTAAAAACAAATCTTTGGGTACCTTCTCCCTTTTGCACTTTTAACTGTTCTTTTAATACCTATGGTTTACAACAGGAAGACATCTTAATATGCAATATTTAATATCTTTAAGTTTCTTCTGGACTCCAGCTAATGTCCCTTTTAAGCAAGCATTCCAGGCTGGAGTGCAGGACAGCAGAAACGATAAGGTGGAATGGATTTACCTTGGGTGAAAGGGTCGAGGGAACTTCTGTCAGAACAGAGTGCCAAAATTCAAAATTTTAGATTTGGAATCTTCAACCAATAATAAAATTATTTAAACAACAGAGGGAAAAAGTCTCTAAAGGCCTATTGACAATGGTTAATTTATAAGAAAATTATTTGATTTGGCAAAAAAGTTTATTATGCTTAAAGCAGTCTATGAAAACATAAATTCTAATAGAATGTGATTATTGATATTTATGATGTTTGCTATAGATGAAATGGTTTATAATAGGACTGTATCCAAACCTCTATGGAATTTTAAAAAGTTTAAATCCATGGGGGTGTTTTTTCTCTTTTTTTGTTATTAAGTATAACAAAATATAAAAATATCTGATAACTTCATTAAGGTTTCGAAAATGTAATGGTGGTAGTTGAATGGTAAAATTAAGTTGCTAAGTTAGATATAAATTATACTTAAATATTTCCAAATTACATATATGTCACATGTTTATATGTTGGGGGAGTAGAAATACTGAAAAATAAATGTAGCAATAAAATAAAGACAATAGAGAATGATGTAACTGAATGGTGCTGACAAAAAACATCTATTCCAAAATTCTGTTAGGTCCTGAGATAGGTTCTGATAAGCAACTTGCTGCCCAGGAAATTCAAATTTCAAGAAGATAAGTGAGAACCTTCCAAACCTTGATTTTTACATAATTCCTCTGGTTTAAAAAGTTAGTCTACGCCTGGGCACTCTCCTTGCCTCCGTTTCTCTACTCAGCAGCTTAAATGTGAAATAAAGCAAGGATGGCATGTCACAGTATGCTTATATAATGTGGAAGCAGAGGGTGCCGTGGTTAAGAGCCCTCATTTCCTCATTGTAAAATGGAAGTTGGAGTAGAGCTTACAGAAACGGCACACTTACTTAGAGGTATGTCTAGTATACAGGAGTGCTTGATAAATTTTAGTTAACATTACTCTTACTATTTTTAAAAACAGACCATCCAAGTCATCTTCACCTTGTTTATTGCAGCAGGATCATAATTGGGGGCTGAGGACACAGAGAGTAGAAACCGAAATCACCCTAAATCACTAGCCTAAGAAGAGGTTAGAACATGGAGGAAGCTTTACCTGAAGGGGGAACGTGGCCAGAGAATTAAACATTAAGTCTGAGTCAGAGCAAGGGATTCTAGAAACTGCATTCTAGGTAAATGTATCAAATATATAGGATCAGTAAATGTTATCATGAGGAAGTGCAGGGGTGACTAGGAAGAAAAGTGTGAGGCCAGCAAAGCGTGTAAGTGGGGTCCAGGTCACAGTGGACAAGGACCCTGACTGCCGTGTGAAGAAGCTTGTGTTTATCTGCTTTCATCTCCTAAAATTTACATTCAGTGTTGTATGAACTGTATTTTCTTCTTTCTGAATTCCCGAAAGAACATGATGCAGATAGATTGCATCTCCTAAACTGGCCTTTTCAATTGGTGACAAAATGCTACTTCAATCCTAATATAGTTTAACGGTCAGAGCTATCTTTGCAAAAGTGGGTTTAAGGTAATATCCCAAATGGAGAGCATTTAGTAGAGAATGTAATGGCATGTTAAATTATTTTTCTTAGAATTGTTAATCAGAAGCATCTTGTAAGGTAAACAGAAAAGCAGTAGAATTTATTCACGTGTAGGCCGGCCCGGTGGCGCACTGGATAGTGCGCCGCTTGGGAAGCGCGGCGGCGCTCCCGTCCGAGGGTTCGGATCCCACATACAGACCGGCTCCTGCTCACTGGTTGAGCGAGGCGCGGGAGCAGCACCGAGGCTTGCGATCCCGTTGCCGGTCCCCGGTCCGGTACGGGGGCAACACTGAGGGTTGTGATCCGTTGCCGGACACGGAAAAAAAGACAAAAGACAAAAAAAAAAAAAAAAAAAAAAAAAATTTATTCACGT
>NW_007726304.1:294993-354016 GCF_000696425.1 Galeopterus variegatus | reverse complement strand
GCTCACTGGCTGGGCGAGGCGCGGGATCAACGCCAAGGGTTGCGATCCCGTTGCCGGTCCCCGGTCCGGTACGGGGGCAACACTGGGGGTTGTGATCCGTTGCCGGACCCGGAAAAAAAAAAAAAAAAAAAAAAAAAAAAAAAAAAAAAAAAATTTATTCACGTGTAAACCTACAAATTCAGGTAATTCAGATAGCTTTAAATTTCACTTTGGAGAAATTGCCCATTTATCAAAAAAAAAAAGCTATCCATCCTTTGATATTTGTACTGTATTTGTTATAAATTCCTAGGTTAAGACTATAGCAAGGGGAGTAAGTTTTTCTATTTTATTAAAACAAGCAAACAAAAAAGTCAAAATATTTGGATGCATTTCTCAAGTCCATTCTACTTCGTAAAAATATAGCTGAGAAGGAAATTTGGCCTTGGTGACTTTCAGCTATGTTCTTCACCATTGGGTCAGGCTGTCCTGTGTTTATATAGCACACAGTTCAAAGACTAAATATATATCTACACAATAGATCATAATTGTTTAAAAAAAGAAAAGAAAAGAAAAAAAGTTGTACTATAGCAATTCTTTTCCCTTGAAAAATTTCCCTGGTGAGATGTTAATGAAAAATAACAGAAGGTGGAATTTTCACCCTCTCTCTATAAAAATCAGGTCCAACTCTAGATTCGAAAATAATCAGATTAACCTCTTTTTCACACCATTTGTGCTTTTTAAAAGGTATAAAGCCAAGGGTTTCCAACTGAATTTTATTCCACACCAAATACAGAGAAAAGACATGGCAATAAATTTTATATTTTTAATGGAATATTTACTTAACTGGTTTGAGTTATAAAATCATTTATATTTAGTCCTTAGTTTGAAATGTGGGATACATTTTTAGTTTTGGGGGAAAAATTATAACCTAGTTTGTCTTGGGAAATGGAGCTACTTAAAGCTCAATGGCTCCCCTTAGTGGCACCTTGGAAGAAATTCACAAAGAAGCAGCTTTTATAGAGACCTATGGACAGATGATTTCTAAACATTAAGAGAATCTCTGATACTCATAATTTAAATAATTCTCAATTAGATTTGTGATTGGAGGGAGAGAAAACTTTTTATCCATAACCACATTATATTTAAAAGAGTATTAAACATGTTCTACAGTTTGTATTTTCACTGGGAATTTATGTAATATGAGTATAAAATTTAGGAAAAATAACTGAGGATAATTTTCTTTCCTTGTTATTTTTACATCTTTATTTTTTTTAGTTCATATTTGTATTGTATTTAAACAGGTTTTAAAAAGATCATCTGCAACTAAATTTTATTTTATACCTAAATACCTATTCTAAATGTACCTAATTAGAACACTTTCCTTAAAAATTAGAACCTACAGTAAATCAAAAATATATCTGATATCTGTTAGGAAAAATAAAAGAAATCAAATGAGTATCCATGTGATTTGAAATTAATTTTGAAAATATATATTTCAAGAAATTGGATCTTCTATTGCTCTACAGCTGTGGTTGTTAAATGTGGCTGCACATCAGAATAAAACGGGGCAAACTTGTTATTAAGTATAGATTCCTAGCCCCTCATAAGAACTACTGATTCATAATCTCCAGGGGCAGGATGTCAGAATCTTACCTTTTAAAAGTCATCTATGTTTGGGAACTGGTCTGCAGAAGGCCCTAGGAAGTACTTATATAAAAAGACTATGTATGCTTGTATTAATAGAAAATAATTCCGGAACTTCAAAAATGTCAGTTGCCTATTCAATCATATGGTACTAGTTTGCAACAAAATCTTAAATAATATTTGGCTTTATGGTCTACAATAGAAATTTTACCTACTGTTTCCAAGATCAAGGCTCAAAAATATATTTATTTTTGACTACAGCCGTTGATTACACTCCCTCTATGGATTCTTTATTACTTACAGCAATTTTCTGAATTAGGAAATAAGGTTACATGTTAGAATGTCCTGTTGCCCTTTTCTAAATCAGTTATGGAAACATCCAAACTATGCCCCACTCTCAGATTCTGACACTTGCCCTTCTGTAGTTTTCCGTATCACTGGTCTTCGGGACAAACTCCCCACATGACAACTGAGTCCTGTATGTCTTTCCAGCTTCTCTGGGTAATATCCTATATATAGACTTTGACCAGACTGATGAAGTCTACTCTCAGTGCCCTAGATTCACTCTGTCCTTGCATGCCTTCATACCGTTGACATATCGCTCACCACTTGGCATGCCCTTCTTCCCTCATCAGTCTGGCAAACGTTCAGCCATTCTT
The DNA here is from genome assembly GCF_000696425.1 of Galeopterus variegatus. Lineage (NCBI taxonomy): Eukaryota > Metazoa > Chordata > Mammalia > Dermoptera > Cynocephalidae > Galeopterus > Galeopterus variegatus. Next base: position 351,734 of record NW_007726304.1, on the reverse strand, counting down.
TTAGGCTCAGCTCAAACATCACCCCATCTGGGGAGTCTTTTCAATCTCTGTTCGCAGAATTCAATGCTTTCCCTCTACTCCTAGAAATATCTTGTGCATGTCTCTATTTTAGCATTAGAGTATGACTATAATGGTCATGTTGGTTTCCATCTTTCACTTGTTATCCCCAGGTTGTAGCACACTTATGGCGTGGAGTAGGAGGTTAATTCATGTTTGTGTAAAGAGTTAATAATATCAGCTTTCATTTGTCCCATGATTAACATATGCCAGGCACTGTGCTAAGTGCTCTGCATGTATCTCATTTAACCCTTACAAAGTTTAGCAAGTAGTAATGATTATTCTCATTGTAAATGTCAGACAATGAATCCTGAGAAATACAATAACTTGTCAAAGTTCACACAACCAGTTGTTGGCAGACCTAGGACTTGAACACAGTGTTTTTCTGACCCTAAAGACAGTGTTCTTAAATGTTACACCATAGTGCTTCCCTGCAAGGGCTCAGATTGTATTTGATTGCTAATAGCAATTTCTCTTTGATAGTTGCTACCCAAGCACCACCCTCATAGCTGGAACATCCAGGGAAGATGAACATTCTTCTAATCATTCTAATGCTCTGCAACCCAGTTTGGGCACACGTGTGCATGCACACACATACACACGCACATTCAGCAAATAGCAAGGCATGAGTATATCTGTCAGACTGTTATAACCAGAATACTCAGTTTGCAAAATTGCAAAAAACAAAAAATATTAACCAGAACAGAATAAGAAGTTCCCTTTAATGAAAACCTTACAAAATTACCCCAAATTGCACGTGATTTTTAATGGACTACAGCCACTCTTCTGCATTTCTATTTTATTTCTTGGACAAGAGGAAAATATAGTATTTATGCAAAAGGGTAGTTAGTTTTCCAACCACTAACACATGACCTATAAAAAAATAATAATCCCATTTTTCTATTGTGCAATAGTCCTCTATTGGGCAGCAACGATGTACAGTGTGCTAGTTTCCTGTTATTTTACTAGAGCCTCCCCTTTCACTCACCACCCAGACTAAATAGTTATTCCTTGGATAATAAAGCCATAATACTTAGTTTTAAGCTACTTCCAAAAATGTTTCTGCCTGTCTTAAGAATTAATCATATCAGTTTGCTAACAAGCAGAAATGTATTGCAAGTTGAATGTGTTGTCACAAGTGGCTAAAAAACATATAAATCAATCTGTGACCAAGGAAGAAACAATATATTTCTTATGTGTCCAAAACATTATGGTTGCAATCACAGCTGTAAGATGTTGGATCATCATCAAGAGAACAATGTCAAACACTGAACTTCTGGATCGTTTCCATAAAAATAACATTTTGTTTGGGGTCAGTAGTTTTTATGGAACTTTGGAATGATTTCTGCTGACAAATTTTTTAGAGTTGAGCTTGAACACCTCCAAAATGCTCCTCAAAATGGAAATTATGTAATCCAACCTTTTCAGCCATCTCCTATTGAAAACCAAGCACAAATCATGAAAACCAGCATTTCTCTCTTTCAGTGTGTGCAGCTTTATAAAATTTAAATTATGCTACATATTCAGGAAGGTAAATTTACTCTTCAGTTTTCTTTGTTGAGTTACCACGTTCAAGTCAGTAGATCAAATGCGTAGTCATTAAATCCAGTATGAGGAAAATCCTGGATTCCTTCTGTAAAAATCATACCAACCGAGCAATATTCTTTAAAGTGAACAGAATTATGGAATTGACAAATCAGTATACAAGTAGTTCAGCTTCGGCATAATAGTTGACTCTGATGTTTTTTGTTCATCTCTATCTATCCCAAACAATTTGACTGGTATTTGCTTTGCCCTGGTCTGAATTATCATTTTTGTTAACTGTCCTTTTAGAGGCCAGGATTTAGAGGTGTGCTATGTTGAGCCCCACAGGGCGAGTTTTCATAAAGTGACTGAAGGTTTTGTAAATATAGTCTCTTGACAAAGCTAGCTGTGGCATAAAATCATTAATCCAAGGAGACTGTATTGGCCCAGTATACATATGCTGAATTAATAATACTGCTCCCTAGGATTCCATAACCAGATCTCAGGAAAAGGAAAGCCAAACCACTGAATTCAATATTTGCAGCCTGTTTCAGGACATGAAAATATTTTGGTTCTCTTATGCAAATAATTTCTCCAAAATATTTTTTTTCTAAAATGACTTATTGTAGGCAACCATTTCAAATTTTACATGACTCGGTATGCAGGGATATGCACTCAGAATTTGTCCCACATTGAGGAATAGTTGGTTCCTAGTTTTCATTTTCTATGATACTGATTCGAACTAAGTAATTTCTCATTTGGATATATGCGTTAATGGATGGTGCTAAAACCATGCCCTCAGAAATTCTTTCACATTCTACACTGTATATGTAAAATGTTTACATGTTATAAAACTAGTTAATTCACTACTTAGAAATTAATAAATAAATAAAAAACCATCCAATTTGGTGCCAGGCTCATACACTTTGATCAAATTATCTCTTTTTCTAGAACTCTCAGCAGTTCTCCAATGCCAACAGAATAAAATTCAGTTCTTCACCCTGGCTCCATTTTTGGCTACAATATGCCCTCCCTGTCAAAACCTTTCAAGTCGTGTTTATATCACTTTTTTTGAATACCTCATAATATGAGTCTGAATTAAATCTATGCTTCAAACCCAGTTCAAGATAAGGAGTCTGCATAGAATTCAATATACATCCAATAAATATATCCTCATATAATCGATAGAGACACAAAGTCCCTGGCCTCATAGCTTATACTATAGGGTTATTGATAAGTTAAAGTCACCACCATCCTGCGTATACAGAAACTGCAATATAAATTAATTTCAACACATAAATAATTGTGTTGAAATAAAGTACAGTTATCCTGATATTCATCATGAGCTATTATTTCCATATTTGTTATGCAAATCAATTATCTTTTCTTAGATGACATACAAATTTCTTGACAGATTACAAATACATAACTGTTACTTGGAAAAAATTGAATACAAAATGGTGCCTTAGATAGGAGCCAGATAAAATATATATATTAATAGATTTTTTAGATTACAAGAAATATATTCAAAACTTCCTACTAAATGTACATAAATTACTATCTTGTAAAATAAATCCTAAATTTATAAGAATAGGACTATCTAGACTATTGTATAAACTATTGTATATTAGTAGCTTCATTATATTGTATATGTGTTTCATGTTTACATTGTTTGGAATACAGCACAGACTAAATAATGAGTAGTTGAATGAATAGTTTAAGTAGTAGATATTTGGTATCTGTGGGTATGGTATACAACCTCATAGAAATTAAGTTGTTTTAAAAAACTTAGAATAACCAAATAGAACATAATTGAATGTAATTTTCAAAGGAGTGTCCTTTCATTTCAGGAAAAAAAGGAAGGGAGAGGAAAAGAAAAAAACTCAATAAAGAAGAAAGTAAGGAAGCAATCCCCGACAACAAAGGTCTGGAATCTAGCAGAGAAACCCCGGAACAACGAGAAAACAAAGACAAACAGCAGCAGAAGAAGCGAAAAGCCCAAGATAAACAACAGAAATCGGTATCAGTCAGCACTGTACACTAGAGGGTCCCATGAGATTGTTGTAGACTCATGATGCTGCTATCTCACCAGATGCCCAGGACAGGCGCTGTAGCCATTAGGACCGCAAATGGACAACATATCAGTTACTGCTCTGTCTAAACAACATTCTAAATAGTTGCTATATTCTTCATACAAACATAGTTAACAACAAAGAGCCAAAAGTTCAAAGAAGGGATAATTTAAATGGTTACCTTGTGTGCTTCTGTGCATTTTTAAAAGACAAGAAATTTTGTACATAATTATCGATAGGTTATATCATGTTACAACATAATGATGACATCTGGAGAAGGAACATCTTTTCCCTAGACAAATGTTTTTTCAAGCTATTGTTTTAAGAAGCAAAAGATAATTCTGCAAATTCAAAGTTGCAGTATCCCTTCAAAACAAATAAGAGAGCAGGGGAGAGAAACATCGTTCAAAGGAAAGTGTTGTTTTGTCCAGGAGATCTAGAAAATGCTCAGAACTAGGGCCTGGCATTTGGAATTATAGGATTTATCATCACAGAAACACCTGTTTTAAGATTAGTTGTATTGCCTTCATCCTGTACTTCTGCAAGAAACATGAGAGTGCATACCAGAGTTAAATATACTGGATGGGATTGGAGAAAAGCAAAATGTGGAAGAAATCATAGAGTTGGAGATTGCTTTTGTGTGCTTTACAAAACTGTGAAGGGTTGTGATCACCTGGAGCAGGTCTCCAATCTATGTCAGCACTATGTGGCTCAGCCTCTACTACTCCTTGGAGTATATGTCTGTAAACATGTACCTGAAACATACTTCCAAAAACAAAATATACTTATTAGAAGAAAATTCTGGTTTCATAGAAAACAAAAAATAGAGCAAGGAGAATATAACGTGTTTGCAAAGTCATGTGTTTTCTTTCACTCTCAATGTGGGAAGAACAGTTTTATTACCCACTTAATGGTCCACCTGGAACTAAAAGGGATGCTACTTTCTAACAAGGTGTGTCTAGTAGAGGACAAAGCCACCACAATAAATATATTTGTTAATAGTTTTTAAAGTTTTGTTCACTTGGTTTTATTGTTTGTTTTATTGAGAAATTGTTACTCTTAAAGACTCATGAATCCTGAAAGAGAAAGAGAATTCTGCTGAATCAGAGAACCTGTGTCCTATGTAATTCAGAACATATTACATTTCTCAGTGTTTGCTTTTTGAATCCACTTTTATCTGAGCCAATGGAGATGTACTTATGGGGTACTAGGAGATATTTATTCAACTTATTCAACTTTTTTCCTATTTTAATCAACAAAATTCTAATTCTAGATGTGTGGGCCTCCCTGTATGATTTCACTGCTCCCCCTTTATTGACTTAGAAATGAGCATCTTTTCTTGTATGTCAGTTCTCCCTGCATCTTCAACATTTAGCCTTTTCTTCTCCATATTTTCTCAGTCTGTGGATCTCTTTGGGGGATTGAAGTCACCCTAGCTGAAGCCTCACCAGTGCTGCACAGAGGACACAGCCAGCCCAGTACAGGAGGCAGCATCTCTGAGTGTGCAGCACAGAATTGCATGACCCACCTTAACCTTCCTGTTGTAACGGAAGGACGCACAGCTGCTCTGTCCACCATGCTTCCAGCCCTCTCAGGATCACTACTTTCTGAAGAATGTGTGATGAATCTGGCATTTGGCTGCCTATCTCTGGGCATCCTTTCTCCACCAACTGTACTGCTCATGTGGACTGCTTCGCTTAATTGGTGTTCCACTTCTCTTTTCCTCTTCCAAGATACAACACTTTAAATGATATATTCCTGTTTCTCACTCTGGTGTTTCTTTCCTTGTCCCCATGAGATAAATGTTTCAACTAACTAGATCTATTCCCAATGTATAAAATAATTCTATCTTCAACTGAAACTTAGGTTACCAAGGAGAAACAAACCTAATCTTACAGAATTATGTTAAGTGGAAGTGTGTTCACATGTTTTAGAATTTCTGGATAGTTTCAAACACCATCTTTGTCCTCAATGCTGTCCAGCCAAGTAGCCAAATTAGTTTTGCATATCTTTCTATGCTCACCATTGTCTTCATTCTTTCAGTAAGCACTCACTGAGAAGGTCTACACCTGCATATGCAAAGCTGGAAAAAAGTTAAATAAACCAGGACACAACAATTGTGGCAAATGACTATCATGTCTTCCCACGTGTTTTGATTCAAGGCTATTACCCTGTGGTCCTCAGAAAATTTAGAGGATCTAAATCCCTGATGCAAAACTTAAAAGCAGAGTTGTTACAAAGGTAAAAGAACTGAAAACTAACACTAATCTTCATACCTTACGTGAAATATAAATGAAGACAAAGATAAGATCAATTTTAACTGCAATTTTCAATCCACCTGTAATAGATCCTTAAGCACATAGAATCACAATATCCAAACTAGCAGACTTCTCAACATCGAGCAAAAGCTCATTATTGACTTCTGGTGAAGTTTCTGCACTAGTCACAGAAGCCATCAAGTTTCTGCTCTGATTATGTTTCAGAGAACTGGGTCCCCATTTCTCCTGTGCAACAAGAAAGAAGGAGTCTGGAGATCATCACTGTACTCCCAGGCAAGGGAACATTTGACACTTCTTTTACCTCAGGGTGATGACCCCAGTGAGTCATCATTAGTGACGGTGTCCTTTGGAAATTATGCCAATCTTACTTTTCCCAAAAGTGGAAGTATATAGGCTCTCAGAGGAAACAGATTTAACTCTGCAGCTCTGATGTTATTGAATTAAAAGTTGTGCATATTAGTGGTTATTAAAATATTTAAATGAATAACATTGGGAAGAAAAAGAATATATAAATACAGCTAATGCCAAGAATAGACACTGATCCCCACAAAGGGAAACAGTAGAGTGAAAAGTGCACTGTAGCTAGAGTTAGCCTCTGTGAATGTCCCAACTCCGCTACTAACTGGTTGTAACTTGTGTGACCTTGGGCAAGTTGCATGGTCTCTCAGAGCCTCCATCCTTCATCTGCAAAATGGAAGTAGCAACACCTCTCTTGCAAGGTTCTTATGAGAATTAAGAGGTTCATCACTCAGTATAATAATAACTATTCTGTATATAAGTAATTATCAATAAAAAGGAATGACTAATTCTATGTTACACATATAAATCAATTTTATTTCTTGACTAATTACATGTGAAAGTATTCACATAAGTGTACATGTGTAATAATTTCAAGGTATAAGTATATATGTGAGAATCATGGAAATGAAAAAATAACTAAAATGTAAATACCAATTTTGTCTTGGATCCTCTTAAAATTAAGAAATTACTTATTCTCAAAAGTATGCATTTTTTATAAATGGGCATAATTAAAGACACTCCATCTTTCCCATGGATATATTTTAGTAGCAGGAGAACTGACTAGATTCTTTCTCAATACAATTATACAACTATTTCTGGGCAGATTATGGGGAAAAGGCCTCTTTCTAAGGCTGATTTGTTACTAACAGGGCGTAACTTCGTGCAACGCAAAGAGAATTTGTCTGGAATCCATCCTCAACAGAAAGATTATGATTAAATAAAGCTGGTGGTCAGATAAATTGAGACTTTTTCCATTTCAAGCAGTAACACTTTATCTCACTAACTTAGTTATTTATCTTACTAACTTAGTTATCATTTTGTTTCAAGATTTCTCAAAAAAAGAGGAACAAAACAAAACAAATGGTTGTACACCCTTTATGCTAGCTACTTACCCTTTGACTAAGTTATTTCATGTTTTTACCCCAAAAGCCCTCCAAGGGAGTTACTAATATCCTTGTTTTACAAATGAGGAAACTGAGGTACAGAGAAGTGCCCAAAGTCACACAACCAGCAACCAGTGAACCCAGAAGTAACACCCAGCACTCCGAAGCCCATGTTCCTTAAAATTATATTAACTATTAGTTTCGTGATTGCCCATGACGTGCAATATTGAAGTGTTTTCCCATGATCTGAAATAGGATCTCATGAAGCCTGAGAATTCAAATCATAGAAGCCTCAACCCAATATAACATTTAACTCGGAGTCTGAACTCAAAATGTGACTGCCAGTGTCAGAGAGAGAGAGAGAGGGCATGCTCTGCAGGGAGCCTATGCACTGGCTGGTGCGGCAATGGATTGGGGGAGGCGAGTGTGTTGGGAGGTAAGAGGAATAAAAAGGAGGAAAGAAAATGATGTGCCATCAGAGAAAGATGAAAGTTCAGACAGAAAGAGAATAGTGAGACTGGCATCTTGGGAAGTTCTGGATTGCTATAGCCTTCTATGACTATGGAGTTGCCCTCAATTCAGTTACCTTCTGGTGTAAGCAGGGCATTTGCCAGCACTATCATCTTTCCCCTGAGTTCTTGTTCAGAATGGCAGTGATCCAGGAAGAAACATCAACAGATCTTCCTCACCCTCAGAACTACCAGAGCAACTTTCTTCAGATAATACCCCACTTTCTCCCAACTACTTTCTGACATTCAATATTAGAATTTTAATTGTTATACACCTTTTCTTGCCCATCCTATCTTTCAAGTAATTCAGAGGTCAACATGTTCATCACATAAACAGGTACAAAAAAAAATGAAGGAGGGAAAAAAAAGGAAGGGAGGAGAGAAGGGAAGAAGGAAGGGAGGAAGGAAGGAATGAGGGGAGAAGAGAGAAAGCCAAAAAATAGTAACCACTTTTATTCATAATCATTAAAATATAGTTGTAAGAGAACTTCAACTAGGAGGAGTATTCCATTAACTGGAAAACTGGTAACATGGTAATTTCAGGAGACAGAATTACATGACCACAAAATAATCTAATATACAAACAGTTTGCAAAATATGCTACACTTCTACATCTATAGTTGTATGCAATGAAAATTGTTCAAAATGATACTGAGACAATCTAAGATATTGAATACTCTACTCAAGATTGTTTTATTTTTAAAAACAAAGAATTGGCAATACATATTCAATTCAACAACTCCTTTAAAAATTTAAAGACGCACCTACTTTTATAATAAAATCTGAAATAATCTAATGCATTATAAGTGCTTTAAAACTATAAAACACAATAAATAAGTAAGCTATTATTGTTGCTAGCCAGTCGCTAGCTACAGCAAGATTGGCTTTTCCTTCCCCATTAATCACACTGCTGCCCTCACTGAAGATTTCAGTCTTAGACGAAATTATCCATGTTTTTTTCAAAAAGGAGTCAATAGAAATGCTAATACCTGAGATGACCACATATTTAAGAATGTAGCAATGCACTCTTTCCTTTTGGTGTATTTTTTCTGTAACTGCTTGGCATTGGGGCTATATCAAAGGTGGGACTTCACTTTGTAAATTTTCTGATACCCAACACAATAAAATATGCTACCAATAAATCTTGAATCTTGAACTGGAGACATTTCTGAGTTAGTAAGGCTACCATATGTGGTCTCCCTATACCACACAGCACACTGCTGGTTGGTCCCAATCTCCCAAGAGGTAGAAAATTCTGCAGTAGCTCAATCATCTGGCCATGATGATCTCAAGGTTTGAAAAAAAGAAAAGAAAAAAGAGAAAAATATTCTGATCCCAAAAAGAATGGAACCCTTATATCTATCCTTATAGTTACTCAATGACAACCATGTACTGCCTGCCCCCAGAATGCCATGCCAAAAAAAAAAAAAAAAAAAAAATGCCATGCCTTAGAGCACTGGGCTGTCTATGGCAGCAGTCAATCCATCCTGGCCTTGACCTCTTTAACTGCTTTTGTTCTATGCTTTGCTTGTTTATGTTTTTGGTTAACTAGTTTGGGAAAAAAAGAAACTCTACCTAGTGATTTAAAAATGAATCTAGGAATAAATTGAAGAAGCAATAATTTAGTAAGTTAATATAATTAATTTAATATAACTCTTAACATACAACTAAGGAAAGAATATTACTTGCACTCTTAAAGCAGTAGTTTAATAAAACAAAACAAAACAAGAAAAACAAAAAAAATCATGTGGTAATTAACATCCAAAGGATTTTCCTCATGTGGTAACTATTTAGAAGGAGGTCCTATTTATCCCTAAGTTTGCCCCTACTGATCTTTTCCCCGTAGTAAAAAACGGTTCTGACTCATTTTAGGAACACACCAAATGCTGCCGGAAAATAGATTTTAGTTTCATCCAAACCAGCAGTGAAAATAATTTACGATTCCAAAAAAGACATAGACATGCAGAGCCAATTTAGGAAAGTGAGTCAGTTTTGTACAAATAAGTTCTAGCTCTCTTGATTATCAGTCTCCTTTTAAATGTTGGAGTTTTAGGATGGGAGGGGGAAGAATGAATTATTGTGGTAAACCAATATTTCCACTTGTTGACTATGAAATATTTAAAGCATAGCTTAATATGCACATGTGAAAGGGTCAAGAGAATAGAGCTTAATTTGCATATCCAGATGATCAATTCAAATCCAAAATGATATTTATAGAAAGAGATTATTAAAATGTGCTATTCTAGGGTCTTTAGATTTTCCAAATTTATTATGAAAATTATTCTTTCCATATGTCCAAAATAGATTGGTCATAGACATTCCTTCAGGCATAAGCAATTTGAAATTCAGGGCCTGCATCAGTTTTCCTGCCTCCACCCTTTTCACTGCCCCGCAAAAAAACAGTCAATCAGATAATAGATAAATTGAGATTAAATTGGCAAAGAAAAATTAGAAATTAATAAGTGTAAAGAAAAATTACTATATGGGCCGGCCCAGTGGCGCACTGCTACAGTGCGCCGCTTGAGAGCGCGGCAGCACTCCCGCCGAGGGTTTGGATCCCACGTACAGACCGGTTCCTGCTCACTGGCTGAGCGAGGTGCGGGCGCGACACCGAGGGTTGTGATCCCGTTGCCGGTCCCAGTCCGGTACGGGCGCGACACTGAGGGTTGCAATCCGTTGCCGGACACGAAAAAAGACAAAAAAAAAAGAAAAATTACTTGGTTCAGGTTTAATGTAGTCACTTTGGGACATGAATATAAAAACAGTCAGTAGAAGCACTTTCCATCCATTAATGAGGTATCATTAAAATAATCATCAGTCAATCCATAGATTCTGCCTTCCTTAATGTATAGCTAACTAGCAATAGTGCTTTAAGACACCAGTAGAGCTATCAGACTAGACTTGAGTATCTTCATATGTATAGACTACATAAGATTCTCCTAAAAGTTTCTATCAGGTTTCTAGATGGAGGTTAAAGGCTTTGTGTTATGTTTTAATAATTGATACACCAAGCCTGGCATACATAGTGTAAATACTGATGTTTTTGATTCTGTAAAAATGATATGAAAGCATATCATCGCTTTTATAGCTATTAACTTTGTAAGTTTTCACTGCAAGACAAAAAACCAGCACATGGTTATCTAGGTGTAACTTCACAGAGATTAAGAGTGATTTGATTATCAATTTGAAAGAAAACTTCTTTATCTGTAACAACAATCATGACTGAACTACTGAGCTGGCTAGCAGAGGTAAGATCTTGATCTGCTACTCAAGCAGTATTTCAAAAGACTAAAAAAATAAATAAAATAAACTACACTTTTGAGGAGCATTTTAATTGGACAAGTAGCTAAGTATAATGGCTAGCCACAGGCAACATGTTAGCAAAAGAGTCTCTTTAAGAGGTGGGAGATTATATCAGATCCTCAGAGAAAATGTGGCAAATGGTCCTGCTTTTCCTTGTGTCACTTGAAACCCTGTACAAGACTCAAATATTAAGCTAAAAGAGAACTAAGAAGAATACTTTAGAAAGAAATTTATCACCAAATCACTTCTTAAAGCATGGAAGGAAAAATAATGCTAAAGTAAAGGAAAATAATTATAAGTAGAATTCCCTAGACAACTTGCAAGATGAAGCTTCAGTCTTACTGCAAAGTACTGCATTTTATGATCCTAAAGATGCCATATTAGTCCCAACTGAAAACTGTCTTCAGCCTTCCCCAGCCTTCCCCAGATACCACATTGCCAGCTTCCATTTTGTAATGCCCCTGGCCTGCAATCCCACAAACTGGTTTTTCCAATAGAAAGACTAAGCACACTCTGATGGACTCAACCAAGCAGAGGTAAGGAAAAACAATTTGGGGAGGAAATTGCTGTTTTATATTACAAAGATAATTTTTGAAATAAATACTATTTAATATTACCAAAATGGCATTGAAGTCATATTGGGAAAAATGAGAACTTGGTTGAATTTTCTTATACTGGTTTTACAGTTTCATATTGTCTTATTTGGCAACACACAAAAGAAAGGTGTAACAGATTCTTTTTTTTTTTTGTCTTTTTTTTGTGACCAGCAACGGATCGCAACCCTCAGTGTTGCGCCCGCACCGGACCGGGACCGGCAACGGGATCGCAACCCTTGGTGTTGCCCCCGCACCTCGCTCAGCCAGTGAGCGGCCGGTCTGTATGTGGGATCCGAACCCTCGGCGGGAGCGCCGCCACGCTTCCCAAGCAGCGCACTGTAGCAGTGCGCCACCGGGCCGGCCCCGTAACAGATTCTTTCACACTATGGACAAGCCACACAAACACAACCACCTACTGCCTCCCCTCCTCACCTGCTAGCCTCAGCCTCATTTGAGAAGCACCAGTGATTCTATCAAAATACAACAAACTGCTCTCTATCCCGGGGCCCGTGCCGGGCCGGGACCGGCCACGGGATTGCAACCCTCAGTGTTGCTCCCGCCCCTCGCTCAGCCAGTGAGCGGCCGGTCTGTATGTGGGATCCGAACCCTCGGCGGGAGCGCCGCCACGCTTCCCAAGCAGCGCACTGTAGCAGTGCGCCACCGGGCCGGCCCCGTAACAGATTCTTTCACACTATGGACAAGCCACACAAACACAACCACCTACTGCCTCCCCTCCTCACCTGCTAGCCTCAGCCTCATTTGAGAAGCACCAGTGATTCTATCAAAATACAACAAACTGCTCTCTATCCCGGGTGTCTTGAGAAAATCTCCAGCTATTCCAGTTTCGCCTTTGACAGGAGCCAGATTTGTAAACAAATGTGCCAAGGCCCTATCACCCATTCCGCTGTGTTTCTTTCATTTCCTGTGCAGGGTAACAGTGTAAATCATGTAAATTTTTACAGGATTTTTTTTAAAAAGGTGAAGAAAAGAAAAAAAAAAAGTTCTCATCACATAATGAAAGAAAACCAAAGGAATAACAGAGAACACACAGGAGAAAACCAGCCACACCCATTTCTTCTAGTGCTGTGTACCTTAACCCACACCCAAAGTAAACTGTCTTCACTGCAAGAAGCTGTTTCTCTATAAACAAACTGACCAATGTGTCTTTAAGACATAAACATCTTGGACTGTCATAATAAACATTGCAAAATAAATATGAAATAACATCTGGAGGCAAAGCTTTGCATGGCATGGGGTGAGAGGGAGTGTTAAATTTTCTTAGTACCGTTAATAAGGTATGAATTTCATTTTTGTTTTTAATTTGGGAAATGTTTTCCATTATTTACCAAAGACTTACTGATTTTACTTTAAAATCCCAAAGAATGTAATACTATCTGTATATAATGCATTTTCACGAGTTGGGCTAATCTTCTCAGTGATATTTTAATTCTCTCGCTTTCTGCTATTTAAACTAGCATGATATGCAACCAGTTACTAACCCAGTTCATTTAGATATGAAAATGGTTCATATTTAGGTCTAACGATTGTTGTACCAATAGAAAGGAAAACTACCCTTTATTTCTGTCTTGAGAAACAAAAATCTCCAATGTAATACAGTAGGAAAACACAACACTTCCATTGTAAGAGAATATTATAGTGATTATGGCAAATATAGTGATTATGGCATTATTTCTCATTGCAATAACAAGCAAAAAGACCATGTCTTGTGTGCTTCCTATATGCATCCAACTTCTGTGTAGTTACCCCATTCAATTAACGTTTACAGAAGGCCTATAGCAATAGGTCAGGCTCTCTTCCTGTGCAAAATAATTACGTGGAATGCTTGAGCCACTCCTAATAAATTTAAGGATTGTTGTGTAGATACTTGCCCTAGGAATTACTTCACTTATTTTAGTTAATGCTCTGATAAGATTTTTGTAGGTGACATAGCATGCATTTTATGTTCAATGTGAAAGAAACAAAGCATTAGAAATTTATGCAATTTGTGAGCAAACTGTAATACCTCCTAAAAAAATCAGTATGCCTAATTTACTATAACTAAGAATAATAATAATAAATAATGAAAACAATTATTCCAAATTTATATACCCTTGCTTATTTCTTGTTCCCAGTTAATAAATTTTGATTTTAAAATAATGAAGCAAACCTGGTAACTACCAGATGAATAGTAAATGTTTCCCATTTTGTCAGATAAGTATGTAAGGGTATTTAATCTCATATAAGTATTTTTTTAAAGTGTACTAGTCTCTCCATATGGAGTCGTGTTTGGCAGAGGAAAACTACTGAGCTATGTCTCCTCATAGTCTGATCCCAATGACACAGATTTATTGTATTTTTCATATGGCCTAAACTATACCAGCAAAAATGAGGAACTCAGTTTTCCTTTTAAAAAAAAAAAAAATCCCTTTTGTAAATAATGGGGATTTTATTAAACATCTTTTGACTTTTCTATTTTTGATTAACCTAAATGCCAGTTGTAGGCAGACTGCATAAAGGATGTTCTAAATTCCAGTCTGTCTTTCATCAGGTATTGCAAAAGTTGGAGGTAAGGTCAAATTTACCCAGGTTACAACTTGTAATAAATTTTTTAAACTTACTCTCACCTTTCATGGTTAATCATTGCCTCTCTTTCAACAAACAAAAATTCAACAAATAAACGCAAATATTTACTTACACTGCAAGTTTTAAAAAGAGCATGGTCTTTACATTCTACATGCTTCTAAATGTAATGAAACAAAACATATTCAGCCAAAACTAAACATTCCATAACTCAACAGAAAGGGAGAGGAGTACAAACGCAAGGAACAGTGCTAGCCCTTTATATACACTTCTTCATTCAGTCCTCCTAACCACCGTCTTCAGTGACTCCTGCTCATCTCTTTCTATTTCTCTCCCAACCAGCCTACTCCATCCGACTGTATAACAAGACTGTCCAAATGCACTTCTGAAGAAGCAGCAGCCAAGATGACCCATCAGACGGAAATACTGAAGAACACTGGGAAATAAGTCTAGGGTTAAAGTCAATGGAAAGAGCACAGGCTTTGAAGTCAGGAAGACTTACATTAAAATCTCTCCACTATTGACTGTGCAACTTTTGAAAAAAATAATTTAAGTTCTTTGACTCTCTGTATCCTAACATATAAAATGAATATATTGTTACAGACCGTATAGAGTTGTGAGGATTAAAGGAAACAACATTATGTGGCATGCCGTGCACACGGTGGGTGCTCAGTGAATTGCTGATTACTAGATTTAGTATGTGCTTTGTTTAAAATAGAATTTCCAAGTCACTCTGAAACAGAAATACACACATATACATACATACACACCCACGCATGCACACAAATACATACAGTCCTGCATTGCTTAACGACAGGGATATGTTCTGAGAATTGTGCTGTTAGGCAATTTTGTCATTGTGTAAACATCACAGTGTGTACTTACACAAATCTAAATGGCATAGCCTACTACACATCTAGGCTATATGGTTTAGCTTATGTCTCCTACGCTACAAACCTTACAAACCTGTGCAGCATGTTACTGCACTGAATACTGTAGGCAATAATAACACAATTGTAAGTATTTATGTATTTAAACACATCTAAACATAGAAAAGGTACAGTACAAATACAGTATAAAAGATTAAAAAAAATGGTTCATCCGTATAGGGCACTTACCATGAGCAGTGCTTGCAGGACTGGAAGTTGCTCTGGGTGAGTGAGTGAGTGAGTAAGTGATGAGTGAATGTGAAGGCTTAGAACATTACTGTACACTCCCATAGACTTTATACATACTGTACACTTAGGCTACACTAAATTTATTAAAAAATAAAGTAACTGTCCTATGGCATTTTGACAGCTATGACATCAGAAGGCAATAGGAATTTTTCAACTCCATTATAATCTTACGGGTCCATCATGGTATACACAGTCTGTCATTGACCAAAACATGCTGCACATGACTGTATACACACATATATATTTTCTTCAATAACTAATCTTCCCATAACATTCAATTTAATCAGTGAGTATTGATGGAATACCTACTGTTTACCAGGCAACATGCTTGATACTCCTGATACAAATCCACGGGCCAAAATCTCTATCTTTGAATCTTCCTGGTGGAAGAAACACATGAGGTACGCAAATGCTACTAATGTGTTTTTACCTAAGTATATTCCTGGTGGTGTGGAGATCAAGAGGAATGAGCCCCTAACTCAGCCGTGGATGCAGGTGCGGGAGAGGGTGTGTGTCTGGTAACCCAAACTAATTCCTCAAGTACGAGTAGTTCTTTGCCAGTAAAACAAGGTCAAAGAAGAATGCAGATCTGGGTATCCCAACCATAAGAAGAGCCTGGCATAAAAGAGCATACGCAGTTTGCGGAACTACAAGTCGTTTCTGTGTTCTCTGGCAAGAGATTTAGGAAACGTGTGGGCAGGGAACAGATGTGAAATGACCTTGCGTGTTATGGGAAAGATTCTGGACCTTATCTTGAAAACAGTGATGAGACTGTTAAGGTTTTGATGAAGGGCAATGAAATAATTCTACTTGCCTTACCATGTTGCCTTTGGTGGCAATGACAAGATGACTTTTCTCAGGAATGAAGAAAAGAAGGCTCAGATGAGCAGCAGTTTTAAGTATAGGAGGATAAAATTATATTACTCAGCTCCAAAGTAAATGGAGCCTGAATTAATGTAGAGAAAGATGAGGGAGAGGAGGGGATACATACCAAAGATAATTTGAGGTAGAAGCCAAGAACCATGGTGACTGTATTAGTCCATTTCTGATGCTTATAACAAAATACTTGAAACTAAGTAGTTTGTAAAGAAACAGTATTTATTCCTTACAGTTTTGGAGGCTAGGAAGTCCAGAGCCTAGAGAACACATCTGGTGAGGTGACTCTACAACAATGCAGGGTGTCACACGGCAAGAATGGCAGAGCCATTTCCTTCTTTTAAAACCCCCAGAACCACACCTCTGACCACCATTATTAATACCTTCACTATACATGGTCCTAAAATCTAATCACCTCTACAAATACCTAATTACCTTTCAATTACCATAACTGGATTTCCCACCCTCAAGAGTTACAGTGAGCTTTAAGCTTCTAATATGTGAACTCTGGGGGACACAATTCAATCAATCCACAGCAGTGACCAACAGGAAGCAGCAGGTGAACAAAGTGAATTTTGCTTGGTTGTGTCTCAGGAAACCATGTCTTTAACCAGAGAAACCACTACAGCCAAGAGTGGGATTGCTTGTTTGTGTTGATTTTGAGGTGTGTGAGGGAAACTCAACAGGTAAACTCCTGAGAGTCTGAAATACAGGTCTGTTCCTGATTAAAATGTATGAAAGGTGAAGATACTGATTTACGAGTAATCGTCTAATAAATAAATCAGAGGAGATGAGTGCGTGGGCCTGAAGAGAGTACAGCAAAAGAGAAGAAAAAAGATTGAATACAATTAGCAATATTTAAAAAGTGAGTAGAGGAAAAGGAAGTTATGAAGGAAACTGAAAAAGATGGACTGAAAGATAAATAGGTCAAGAACAAAGAAAGTAAAGATACAGAAACATTGGGGGTGAGATTATATCAAATGCCACAGCAAAATCAATCAAGCTGAAGACCAACAGGTGTACCATGGACTTGCCAATAGAGTGATTTTTTAGAGTTTGCTTCAACAAAGTTGTGAGGACAGAATCCAGGTCTCAGTGTGTTGAGGAAAGAAGAGGTAGGGAATCACAAATGGGGAATGACTCTGTCTCTTCTATTAGTAAATGAGGAAGAAAAGTCAAGGCAGGGCCTACACAGAGACAAGGTATGATTTACTTGGGTCTTCTTTATGAAGAGTGAAATAAGACTAAAGCATGTTAACCTGCTGAAGCAAAGGAGAAAAGGGAATAGATTTCCCATCTTAACAGACTAGGAATAGAATTATCCTAACCTGTGATAAAACTAAAAGGGCAGATAAAAATATTGAGCATGATGAACAAATGCCCAAAAAACAAAACCTGTCCTGAGCAACAAATGTAGATTCTGAAGACTACACTAACATTGTGTGTTGATATCTGACAAAATTCTAAGAATAATATTAATCTATTGATACAGAAGCTAGAAGGCTTTAGCATCCGAGGAGACTATACAGGACATCTGGAATCATCACAGCTCTCAGACATCAGGATCTGCCTTACTAATCCTGCTCTCCTGGTGTGTGTGCATGTGTGTATGTGTGTGGTTTTTTAGAGTTTTAAAGTAATAAATGAGGAAAAATTTATAGAATGTTTATGGAATTTAACAATTTGACCTAGTTTCTCTGGATATATCTATGAATAAGATTTACAGAAGTAGCTACAATTAGATGGCTCCATATCTGAACAACCCTATGTAAGAAGTATTGATGAAAACATTGGCATCAACCTGCAGGTTCTCTAACGGTACGCCAAAGGCATTGTCCTCCATCTTGTCCTGTTAGCTCCATCTCAATCGCTTAAATGAAGCTAAAGAAAGCTTGAGTACCTAAAATTGGAAAAACAGGACGATGCTGAGAGAAATAACTGATACTTTGGAAGAGAAAATCAAAACAGTAAAATAGCCAAACAGGCTGGAATGGTAGACTTGGACCAAAATGATAAAATCAATAAAAAAGAAAGCTCAGGCCTACATTAAAATACAGCAAACTAACTACACAGGAACAAGGATATTATAGCAATTGGCATGGAAAAAAAAAAATCAAACCTTAGAGGTTTTAGTTGACCACAAGCTTCACAGAAGCAAAGAAGTCGATATGGTGTGTAAAGGAGCTGCTGGAGCAGTGGCTGAGGGGACGGCTATTTCTACCTCAAGGTCAGGTCCTGGGAATTAGCTAATCCGAGTGCCTGCATACCTGGGCTACAATTTCTTCAGAGGCACCATAATAAAATTTCCATACCAGTTGGTTTGGAACTTTGAAAAGTGACCATTCCCTCATGTCCTCAACCCACTGCCTGCTCAAGGTCACCCCCAAGCTCTGTCAGGAAATGAGAGGTCAGTAAATCCCAGCACGCGAGGTGGGATTTTCACAGGCCACCCCTGTCTTTGAGAGAACCATTCAAATGTCAGCTAAATCTAGGAAATGGACAGCTCACTCTAGAAGAATTATATGTTGAATTCCAGGTGTGGGGTTGGGAGAGAGATAGAAGTAAGGAGCGGATAAGTCAGACTTGAAGCAGCACAGAATAAATAGGAAAATAATAGAATTTTTATGGGGTGACCAAGGAAGAAAGGAATGTGCGTGGAGGAAGAGGAGCCAGAAGAACGGGATTTTGTGTTACTGTTTTTACACCTTACCTTCTCCCTGTAGCTCAGGACATCCAGCAAAATCATGCTTTACACTTGTGCACCATTGCTATTTTCTCCCTCCCTCCCCTTTCCACAAACACTCCTCAAAACCTTGCACAGATCAATTACACAGTCAGCTTTTCACTCCTATTTCTATTCATCTTGAATGACTGCCACTTCTGTGAGGGTAGTACATCCAGCACTCCAATCACTGCTTATATATCTCTATGGGCATGCCAGACCATACCATATCCAGAATTTGACTCTGGATTTATAATATCTGAATTACCATACTCTATCCACAATCTCCTAAATTTTCTGTTCCCTCAACCTTTTGGCCCACTAACGCTATTCTTTAATCTTATCAAGGACTAGAGTCCTTGGGCCTTCAATTTATCTTAATCTCTCATTCTACTCCTAGCTTTATTAAGTTATTCAGCTAATCTTCGTCTTCATTCTTAAATTGGAGTAGTAATACCCACCTCACATATCTGATGTGAGAACAAGAGATATATTATGTAAAACATTGCATTGCTCCTTGCTAAGAGTGAAATCAGGAGGCAGACCCCTGATTTCCTCTGGCTGTTCCCCTGACCCTTGTTAGAGCAGGCCTCCACTGGGGGAAGAGAGAGATTTAACTAAAGAAAAACTACCTAACCAGGCAGGATGGGCTGGATTCCTAGGAGTAGCAATAATAAGATAAGAGTAGACTTGATTAAATATAAATATCCTTCGGCTAAGACTTGATCAGGAGCTCAGGATGTTTGTTCCTTAGGCCTTAGACTTGATTTGAAGGTCAAGATGTTTGTTTCTTAAATGAGTGCCCTTATAGCTTAGGATAAGATCTGCAATGCCCATCTTGGGTTGTCTTTGCAGAACACCTGCTGCTACAAACCTGCTTTAAAGTTTGTACACCTCCAGACTCAAAGGAACCAAGGAGGACCTTAGCCAGGATGCCGAAAATAATCAGACACCCACACGCTTCCTGAGACACCCACCCCAGTTCCTGCCCTATAAGTATCTGTGATTTTAAGCTGTCATTGAGTCCAGAGTATTAAAGCTCTTTTAGCTCCCAGGGGCTTCGAATGGCCATCTAAATAAGTGGTAATCTTTAGCACTGCAAACTCTGGCATGAGAGACTTCTTAGTCACTTGAGCAGCAGATAAGGAACCCCTCTCTGTTTGGTAACAAGAGTAGGCATTAAATGATTGTTACCAACCTTGGTCCATGTAAAACCTCACGATTAAAAAACCTTCTTGCCAATACCATCTAACCCTAACCCTAACCCTCTCTTGTCCTTCATCCTTCTTCTGCACCTAACTAGCAAAACTCAAACCCTGGATCAACCAGTCACTCCCTTTCCAGTCACATATCTGGCCGCGAGCACCACTGGAAACAAATGCCACAACCGCGTGGATCGATGCCACTACAGATTCATGGTCTCCCACATCAGTCGAGCTATTAACACTACACAGTAAAGCTTCTGACTATCCCTAGTCCACTTCCTCTCTCATTCCCCACAATAATATTTTCAAACTTTCACCACTCGGATTTTCTCCATCACTCCCAGAAAATGAACTCCACTTTAGAGAGAAAACACAGACCATCCTGCAAGAACGTTTCACCACTTCCTATCTCTACCCACAACACAAACAAATGTAAATATAATCAGAGCCAGCCTTACCTCTTCTCTTTCTATTTTAGCTAAATGGTTGTCCTGCATTTCAAATGTGAATCCTTCCATTTGTTCTGTAAATCACATCTTTCCATTTCTTTGGGAACTTTATTTAAATTAAGTCTATCTCCCTTTTTCTGTATTTCAACTTCTCTTTTTCTTTCGGCCTCTCCTGTCTTGTCTGTCTCCTTCCAGTTCTTCCTTACATTTCTTTTCCCCTTACAACCATGTTTCTCCAAAGAGTCATATTTACTTACCTCCACTTCCCCATTTCCTAGGACCCGTCTCGACCACTGTATCTATGTTTCTTTACCTCTGATAGAGTAAATCCAATCTTAAAAATGTCTCTCCAGTTCTTAAAAACAACAGAATGTTTCAGTCCTTACCTTACATGGCCTCTCTCTCTCTACTCATGCTGTTATTTATCATCTTTCTTTCCTCGTGTGATTGTTACAGCATCACTTACTTTTGATTTTCTTCTTTTATCATCCATTGAGAGAAAATCTCACTCATTTACAGAATTTTAACTACCATGTAACATTAATACTCCAATACCTAAATTTCCAACCCGAGTTCTCCCCAGATCTTTGTAGCTAATAAATAATTCAAGAAAACAGATAAACAAAAGTTATTGACTTGAATGTCCTATAGTGTTTTAAACCTATTATGTCCCAAGGTGAACTCATCATATTCCTCTTACATTTAAATTTGCTCATCTCCTGTTTTTCCTGTCTTGACAAATAGTCCCACCTCCTACCCATCTTCCCAAGCCAGAAACTGTATTCAATATGTTGACCGAGCCATCAATTTTTTTTCATTAATATTCCTTAAATCCATTCTTTTGTTATATTATTTTTCCATGGTCACTGTTGTATGCTTGGCCTTCCCTGTGGTTTTTTACAAAAGGTTCCTCATTCTGTCTGCCGAAAGTCATTGGAGCCAAATTCATCAGCCATACCACCACCAGGTATCCACCCAATCGAAATTTTCCCCCAAAGTTCCCCATTACTTTAAACTTAAAAAAAAATTAGTAACAACTACCATTTCTTAAGTGCTTCCTATGTGTCAGTAACTTTTTACATAACATTTAAATTAATCCTAAAAATAATTCTTAAAATAAAAATAAAATGGGAACAAAATAATTAATATACCCAACAATAGACAATAAATAGAAGTAGCAAAGCAAGAATTCAACCAAAAGACTATTTGACTGGAAAAAAAAATGCTTGTAATGGGTATTTCATAAATAAGCCAAAGATGGTCTTTGTGTCTTGGTCTGTAGGTTTTTTATTTCTTCCCTGAAGGCTGAGACCCATTAGCTCACCAGCACTAAACTCAATTTCTTACATGTCCAATTATTTTAAATGATCCCGAAAAAGCAGATTTTTAGCTATTTGGAGTCTTCCTGCTTTGCATGCCTTGTGAAACTTCATCCTACATCTGCTGACCATTAATAAGGTAGAGCCTTGTGGTTACAAAACCCCAACATGCTATGGCAATTTTAAATAGACTGGACACTTCAGGGAAGTGACACTTGAGTGAGTTTGGGATTTTACTCCCTGATAAATGGGCAGCCACTGGAGGATTTGAGTGGAGAATCTCCATGACCTGACTAATATTTCAAGGTAATCATTGTAGCTTGTAGGTTGAGAATAGATTTTAAGGGACAGAGAACAAAGGAAGCAGCTGAGAAAAGATGGTGTCTTAGAATAGCGTAGCAGCAGTGAAACTGCTGGAACTTTCTTGAAAATAGAGCTACCAGGTTTGCTCATAGATTATAAGTAGAATGTGAAAGAATGAGAGGAGTTAAGGGTAGCTCCAGTATTTTTTGGACTGCACAACTAGAAGAATAGAGTGGCCATTAACTGGGATTAGGAAAGCTTCAGGTGAACTCTTAGAATTTATTCTTTCTATTCAAGCTCAAACTTTCTCCTCAATGAACAGAAATGGTTATTGTGTATAAAAGCTTTGAAAAAAAATATCTTGATCCTTGGAGACAAAAACAATCTGGAACAAGCAATCCCATCTCAATTTTTACAATGAAATAATGACAAGTTGGATGGATCAGTGTTTTATATACTCTGATATTCCATGTGGTCTAAAGAATAGTACAATCCAAACTGCATCCATAATAAATGAGTCATAAACAGGGACTGACTCTTTAAGACTTGCAAAAATACAATGTAAATACCAGAGTAGACTTTAAGATTCATTATGGAAAAATTTATTTTTCTTTAGTTTTGTTTCATAATCCTTCTTTTCCTGTTATTATTCTTTCTTCTTTTACCTTCCACTTTGTTCTTTTTTCCTTCTCCCTAAAATTGAATTTATTTATTTATTTATTTTGGTTACTCTGTGGTCCATTAAATTTTTAAGGCATTGGTTTTATTCTGAAGTTGAAGTGTGAATTCTGGAGCATGTGCAAATTAAAACTCATCCAAGTCCATCATGTTTCATTTCCATCTGCCTTTTCCTATTAGCAATGCAAAAAGACTGAAATCTACTATGAAGCCTGCTGGGTAACAGAGAGGCACTGGTGCATCTCTCATTGTGAGTAGGTGGAGTAGGTGTTTGCCTCGTGATTCGCCTGAACAAAATATACACACTGCTTTAAAAATAGAAAGCCCTAGGATGAGGAGAATGAAATATTTATGTTAGCCTGAAAAACTGCATAAATTTTCAAGTCAGGAGACTTGGGAACTATGCTTTATAGTTTACAAACTGAGTTACTTCAGACAAGTCCTTTAACCCCTTTGAGTCATAGCTTCCCCAGTTATAGGGCATCATTGCATAGTTTTGCCCTTTTTCCCTTCATATTTAACTTATTTTTTTCTTCCTTTATCTTTATTCTTTCCTTCCCTCCCTCAACCTCTCTTTTTCTCTTTCCTTCTTTCCTTTCTTCATTCCTTCCTATTATATCTCATGTCATACAGGATCTGAGAGAGATTTCTACAAGAACATGTCCAATAAAATAATAAAAAAGTAAAAAATAGGTGTAGAAAGCCAAGAGTTCAAATAAATACATTAAAAACACCTATAGAGACCTCTAAGCAATTAAAAGTTGAAAATTCTAGCCTAGGTTATCATGTTATTGAGAATTAAGGCATCCAATCAACACTGTCAGCTGGGTAGAAGCTATCACACCACTTTATGGAGGTGTCTACAATCTCAGTTCTTAGTCTACTTCATCACTTGAACACATAATACAGGTATTTCACCTATAATACAGCCTTTTTAAAAGTCTCCTTATTATATGTACTTACTAGGTAGATAAACTTGGGCAAGGTAACTTCCATTATCTGTGAACACTGACATAAAACATAAATTAGTGCACTGTCGTAGGAATAAATAATTATGCGGAAGAACTTGGCAAATTCTCTGTGGTTCGGGAGTTTGGCATGGCTTGGGTGATCCTCTGCTCAGAATCTCACAAACCTGCAATCAAGGTGCTGGCCATACTGCTTTTTTTTTTCATTTGGAGCCCTGAATTCTCTTCCAAGCTTATTCTGGTTGTTGGAAGACTTCAGCTGCTTGCTCTTGTAGGACTGAGGTTCCCATTTTCTTTCTGGATATTGGCCGATGGCCACTCTCAATCCCTAGAAAATGCCTGCACTTCCTTACCATGTAGCTCCCTTAGGCAGTTCATGGCATAGATACTTACTTTTTTCCAGGCTAGCAGGAGTATGTCTGCTGATGCTTCTGATTTCTTTTAAGAGCTCATCTGATTAGGTCAAGCTCATTGAGGATAACCTCCATTTTGAGATTAATCAGTCAACTGATTAGTAACTTAATCATGAGAGAGATATCCCATCTTATGTACAGTTTCACCCACACTCAAAGGGTGGGAGTTACACAAGGTCATAGGACATTGGGAGTCATCTTAGACACTCAACATGACACTCACTCCCTACAAACAGAGCAATTAAAACAAAATTTTATAAGAGGTGCTACTTGGTGCAACTTTTCACACACCAGAATCTTTTTTTTAAATCTACATTGCTAAAAGTCAAATTTATTTATTTATTTTTATTTGTTTTTTAATTGAAACATAATTACATAAATAATTATACATATTTATGGGATACAGAGTTGACTATTAATATCTGTGTATAATGTTATGATCAAATCAATATTATTAGCATGTTCATCATTACAAATTGTAATTATTCTTTGTGTCCCTCACCCAATTACTCCCGAACTCCCCTCCCCCTCCCCCTTTCCCACCTCTAGTAACTATAGGTCTGTTCTCTCCTCAAAGTTCAACGTTTTATTGTCACACACCAGAATCTTCACTATAAAAATCTATTCACTCTAGATAGCGTTATAGAACAGGGTTACCTCAAGGATTTCTCAAATGCATGAATGTTTTCTTCATTCATTCACCTCTTTGTCATTCATTTAACAAATATGTGTTAACTACCTACTAGGTGTGAGGCACAGTGCTAGACCCTGGTGACATAATAAGATAGTCATGGTCTTAGCCTTCACAGAGCTTACAGTTAGTAGGAAGAACAAAACAACACAAAAACCCCAAACATATAAGGAAATAGATACAATATTTGCTAATTATGTTAAGAGCTTTCAGTCACTGAAGGGCTTTTAGCAGGGTAGTGACATTATTCTCCAGTCTGGCCACTGAGGACCCTTCTCATTATTCTCTGGGTCTTTATGCCATTGGATGTGCTCTCAGCTGGAACGGTTCATCACTTTGGCTGCACATAAACAAAATAACAGTGACTAAAACACAATAGGAGTTTATTTCTCTCATGTCTAAAAAAAAGCCTGGGGGCCGGCCCGTGGCTCACTTAGGAGAGTGTGGTGCTGATAACACCAAGGCCACAGATTCAGATCCCCATATAGGGATGGCCGGTTGGCTCACTTGGGAGAGCGTGGTGCTGACAACACCAAGTTAAGGGTTAAGATCCCCTTACTGGTCATCTTTTAAAAAAAATAATAAATAAATAAATAATTGTTGGGAAAATGGAATAGTTTGGTCAGGGCCTTCGCCTCAGGTCCAGTGGGTGTGGTTCAGCATCCTTTGTAAGCAAATTTGTGTGTGTGTGTGTGTGTGTGTGTGTGTAGTTAGTGCTCATGTGTGTATCTTTTTAGTTTTGTTGCTATTTGTGTGTTCTGCAGAGAGAGAGAGAGGTAGAGAGAGAAAGAAAACAAAGAGAGAGAGACAGAAATAGAAAGAGAGAGAGAGAGAGAGAGTAGAGAGGAGTTTTAGTGAAGCAGGTGGGAGGGCGTCTGCCTCAGGCATCTGCCCTGAGCCATGCTTTCCAACCTATGGCTCCAAGGACCTTTTGGCCAGTTACCTGGCTTGTGGATCTGCATGTGAGGGGTCTGGTGACCCAGCCTGGCATGTGTAGGGTCCGGTGACCCAGCCTGGTGTATGCAAGTTTTGTGACCCAGTCTGTGAATGGGTTTGAGGAGTCTCAGAGCTCCAGACCCAGCCCTAGCTCAACCATCAACCCGGTCAGAGCAGGATTACCAGAAGGTAAAAGAGCACCACAACCAGCATGGTCGCCTAGCTTTACAATTGGCATCGCAAACAGGATTAAGAGCTAGACAATTGGTGCTGTGAGGATTCCAGGCCTTCGCCTAGTCCTGGCACAACAAAAATAAATAACATTTTTTAAAAATAAATAAATAACAGCCTGAAGATATGTGTTCCGGGGCTGGTATGGGGCCTTATTATGTCATATTCCCAGCTCCATCAAGCTCAGCTCATGACCTCTGCCTGATGACCCAAGAGAACTGGTCAAAGAGCATATGCCAGCTGACCATTAAGGAGGGTTTTGAGAAGCTGTAAAACAAACAAACAAAAAACATGTTTATATGTCATTGACCAGAATTTAGTCACAGCCATACTTAGCTGCAAGGAAAACTAGAAAATAGAGCTTTTCTTCTGGGCAGCCATACATCCAACTAAAATCCAGATTTCCATTCTGAAAAAGAAAAAGAGAATGGAAATGAGAGCAAGCAACTAGCAGTCTCTGCCATGTGGTTAAAATCACAAGGTTATTTAAGTGGAGTAGGCAAAGTCCACGCCTTTTGGCCAGTTTTGTTCTAGGTTCCTCAGCCTAATTCAATCTGGACAACAGGGGTCTTCTAGGGGCCCAGCTTCATCAACTGGAGTTCCCAATATAGAATTTGAAACCAAAGCCCCAATTAGAACTAGTAGAGCAATGTTTCTATGGAAAACAAATAGAACAATGAAAGTCTTGGTACATTAGGACTCTATCATACATAGATGACAGAAACCCACCTTAAACTAGCTTAAGAAAAGCAGAGGTTTTATTGTAAAAATATTTTTCTAATGTTCAGAACTTAGAAAATGTCCAAAAACCCAAGACCTTCAGAGAACAGATATTGAACAAGTCTCAGAGATAAACCAGATAGTGAAGGAATCTTCTAAATATGGTAATGTTCTCAGAACATTCTCTCAACTTCTCATCTCTATTTCTTGGGGCAGGGGAGGGAGGCAGGGGGAGGGAGGAATAATGTCAGCATTATTTTCTTGGATTTCCCAATATGTTGAATATGTGGAAAGCCTCCTGACTAACTAATCAAAGTTTACTTCCCAGAGTCCCTGAGCAGAGAAGAGATTTAATTCTTGGAAATGAACTCTGCTTTGCCCAATTTGGGGAATATTCTCATCCATGGACCAGTCACTGTCAGCCACCAACTGAACCAGGTGGATGAAAAACAGGAATGAATGGGAGCTGTACATGAAGAAGGGGGAAAGATACTGAGAAAATAAATCCAGAGGTCTGCGAAATCTGGAGTTGACATACAAGGCCTTGGAAGTCCTGAACACCATTTCCAACAGCAGGATAAAAGGCAACAACAAAAAATAGATGTTGCTGTACTAAATTAGAATTTTAATATTTCTTCAGGAATAATTTGAGGGTAAGATCCATTTCAGGGACTTTTCCTTTCTCTGTGGGAACAAAGGATGTTCTTGATTAAGAGAAGGGGTTCATTTTGTTTAGTTTTATAGAAAGACAACAATTTTCAGACACTTCATATTTCTGGCCTCATATAACGGAGCTAGGCTTTTATCTGGTGTATGTTGCATAACCCTGGCTAGTTCTTCCACCCAGCTGCATAAGAGCCAAGGGAGCTCCCTTGAGTTCCCCTCCCAGCCAACCCAAAAAACACAGAGGATGGGATTCAAACCAGCTCTGCCCTATTCTCTGGGCCAAATACTATTTTGGTTTTCTGTGCTTGCTTCCACTGCTTGTTGTTAGATGGTGTGCTTTCCTTGACTCAAAGAGTGCTGACTTTCAGGATTTAGATTTAAACTCTGGAGTAGCTGTAAAAAAGCAAGTAGACCTTCTACTCAACTTTGTTCATAGGTTGCTTCCAATTAACCAAGCCAAAAGAACCAGCAAATGATCAAGACTAGCCCAGCCCACTGGAGCTCTCTGTGGGAGCTGGGAGACAACCACAGATAGCAATAAAGTATTCTTTTGTTTGGTTTTATTTTCTGTGCATATACTTTTCTGAATTTGAGGGTATGAATACGTGTAAAGAACAGAATTAAGGTACTTGAGATGCTCTGTTCTGGCCAGCCATATCTCTTTCCATAAAAATTTCTTTCAGTGCATACATTCATACATATATACACATACACATTCATGTATTTCATCATAACTAAATACATACATATGAATGTTGGGTTTTGATATACTAATATAGTGGGGTTCTAAAATAAACTTTTAGTTACTTTTTACTAAAGAGTTTATAAGATCCCCTTAGCAAGTTTGGATGAGGATATATTTATATATGTACTGCTCCAATCTAGAATTCTCTTATATTATCTTCTATTGCCTTGATAGTTCTTATTAGGCCACCTACACTGGGATTTGTGACTTTCTTATTTAAAAGCCCTCATTACTATTTTCAGAGTAGTCTTCATTTTAGTATCTAAAAATGCTCAAATTTCACTCTCAGTTGATTTCTTCAGAGAGTTGACTCCTCTAATTTGTACCACAAAATACCTTCAGCCTGCTTTATTTCTTAACCTTGAAATGTTCATGTGCTGAATCAATCTCTCTCTCTCTCTCTCTCTCTCTCTCTCTCTCTCTCTCTCTCTCTGTTTCTCTCTTTCTTCCCTGTTTTTTTTTTCTCAGATAGGTGAATGGATAAATAGATGGATGAATGGACAGATGAATGGATGGATGGAATGATAGATGGGTGAATGGATGGAAAGAAAGGAAGGAAGGGAGGGAGGAAAAATGATATAGAGAGAGGAAAGAAAGTTCTCAAGAAAGCATTGGTATTATGTTCCACAAATTTGGCAAGAAGAGTCATCTCCAGATGGAGTAATAACAAATTTTACATTGACAAAAACATGAATATCATGTATTATATGTCCTATGTCAACACTGATTATAGCAGTTGAGGGTGTATCTGAAAGAAAGTGAGCTGAGATAACAGGTATCGTTCAAGCTTTATTAAAGGAAGAAAATCTGCCGGGCTGTGCTCAAAGCGGCAGGCAGCCCAGGGCTGCCCTGAAAAGGGGACAGCACCAGGTGTGGGGGTGGTAGAGCTTATAGTGGTATGTTGGCACCAAGGGCTGGCTGATACCATCCAGGAGGGTCATTATGCTAATGTGGATCAGGGTGGAAAACTGCATCCTTGCTGAAGCAAAAGGGGTTTCTGTTTAAGTCAGGAGTCTTCTCGTAAAGGGAAGGGAGGAGGGGGGTGGTGGGTGGCTCCATTTTGTATTTGGCCTTGTCTAAAGTGGCACTGGTTATGTTGCAGATCTATTAGCGAGTACTTCCTTTACAAATCACTTGTACACAAACCCTCATCTCAGAGTTACTGTGCTTCTGAGAATCTTTACCTAATACAACATACTTTTCTGAACAGAAAAGATGATAACCATGGAGATGTTCTCTCAGAAATTGCATAAGTCTTCAAGTCTACCCACAGAAGTGTCCCTCTTAGGAATGTCATCTATCAGACATGTCACTTCAAAATAAAAACTGAAATCCCTCCTTAAACTAAGTCTGGGTAAGGAATCTTTCTATATACTGTACCTCAGTATATATAATGTACATATATATATATATATGTACATATATATAGTATAGTATATATAATGTACATTGTTGCCCATGTGTGTATTTATTATTTATTGATTTATCTACACAACTCTGTGAGTTGGAGACTATTATTTTCATATTTCATATGAAAAAAATTCAACAACCCTGAGATGTTAAGAAATTTGTTCAAGGTTATCACAGAGCAAGTGACAGAGCTGAAATCTGGCCCCAGGCAACTGGGCTCAGTGACTGTGCTCTAATCCACTATCCTGTACTGCCTGTCCTGGGAGAGAGTGAGAGAAATTAGTAGAAAGAGGCAGAGAAAGAAAAAGAAAGTTAGAAAGTTAATAAACATGCAAAAACTGACCTATATGTAAAGATAAAGCATCAGGCAAAAACGCATCTACAGAGAGAAACACACACATATTCAGTAGAGGCAATGGGAAACACGTGTACTCATAAAGGCAGTCTTTTCATACCATAATCACAGAGAGATTCAAATGCAAAAAAGGTCATGAATACTTTATAAAGACAGGCCAATATACAAACCAAAACAGGAAAAATAGAACAAAAAAGTAATCTTTCCATGAACTTTTTGAAGTACCCTCATATGAATAAGCAGGACTCCAGAACGGGATGGGTCAGCTAAAGGAGACTTTAGGAGACTGAATCAGAAGCTGCCAATCTCATAAAAAACAAGGCCACTCTATTCGTCACAACAGATTGTGCCTGCCCAGATTCAAGGGGAGGGCAAATAGACCTTTCCTCCTGATAGGAAGGGTGTTAAATAATTTGTGCTATTGTTCTTCTGCCACACCATTCAAGCAGAAACAGGCTCATAATGAATAGATGTCTGAGAAACTAACAAGGGTTCAAGCTTTGGACACTTTCCAGAAGGAAGGATCATGGGAAGCTAGAATTTAAGAGCAGAAAATGTCTCTGAGACAACTAGTGAAACTGAGGGTTGGATAATTGTGGGAAAGAAAAGAAATGAAACAGTAGATTTATGGTTACAGTTATACACCGTTATTTGGAACTAGCTAAACATGCTGTACTATGTGGCCCAAAGCGTTTTCTTCATGTTCTAGATTATATGTTTACCTTGTTCATATTTGTCTTGACTGCCTACATAGCATTCTCATTCTGTCTCTATGACCATGTTTTTAAGATTGTAAGTTCTGGTATTTCTCATTGTCCTTTATGGATCTGAAGTATCTTCAATCTGTAAGTATATCTGGGTTCCTATAACCTGTTAACAGTACATAGCCCCAGTCAGGATAACTCCTCTGGTCTATTTGCTAAGAGACATACAAGAAGGTTGGAGCAGATACATGCCTTGTATAATAGGACTAACCATGCAGTAATTAATCAGCAGTAATTCCTGTTCTCAGGCTAAAATAAAATAGTTCAAAGCAAAATAGGTGGTGTGGGCAAAGCACTCATTGTGTAGTCAAGCAGAAACCTGCCATGCCTTTTGCAAGATGGATAATTTGTTTAGCCATAATTAATACGAAGTTAGTACCACTTCTTTTGTAGGGTTGTTGAAATTATTCAAGAAAATGTATATTATATAGTGTATTAGTCCATTTTGTGTTGCTATAACAGAAATATCTGAAACGGGTAGTTTATAAGGAAAAGAGGTTTATTTGGCTTATGATTCTGGGACAGCTGCATCTAGCATGGGCCTCAAGCTGCTTCTACTCATGGCAGAAAGCGGCAGGTACAAGCAGATCACATGGCGAGAGGGAGCAAGAGAGAGGAAGCAAGAGAGAGAGAGAAGGTGCCAGGGTCTTTTTAAGTAACGAGCTCTCATGGGAACTAATAGAGGGAGAACTCACTCATTAATCCCCCCTCCCCCAGAGAGAGCATTAATCCATTCATGAGGGATCCGCCCCCATGACTCAATCAGTTTCCAGCACTGCCACATTGGGGATCAAATTTCCACATGAGTTTTGGAGGGGACAACACATCCAAACTCCATCATATAGATAGCACTTAACAGTCATTCAATAAATCATTGTAATCACCATAAACATCATTTCAACTATAATATTATGCAAATAGGGAACTAGAACAAAAGATTAAAACCCATAGGTGAAGCCCAGAATCTGGTTAAATCACTGTGCTCTAGAACCTCAATTTCTAAAACAAATAAAATAATATCTATATGTAACTCATAAGAATACAAGTTGTCATTAAATACATTAAGGTTTTTACCAAAATTTGTTTTTAGAAATATTGTTTATTCTCTTGTGGATTTGATTTGACCAGCTCTGAAATTTTTCTGTTTGCTTATCCACTATTCATGTACATAAAAATTTAGAAGATATTATTGTTAATAGAAACAGAATAGATTTAAAAGTAAATAGAATTTAAAACTAAATAGAATAGACTTAAAAGTGAAATTTTTATGGCTGTAAAGACTACTTTTGTAACTAAGCACATTCCTTAAATAATTATTTCTTTATTATTCTCAATTAATTTAAAAATAATATACATACAATGCATATAGTACCTCAAAAGAAAGTTCCCAGTGGGTTAGTTGTCTTCTAAAACAGAAGAATATTTAAGATTAATCTCCATATCTATTTTATAGATTCCCTTAGTCTGGCATTTTCTTTTTCTGTATCATCAGAATCTGGTTACCAAGTCTGTTTCTTCTTCTCTGTCCCCTCCGATTAGAATTAATCTTTCCCTCAGACTCCCTGGTTTTTAAGGGGAGTATGCAGTGTTTTTTTTCTTTATGAACTATTTTAACATTTTAATTTTATGCTTTATATAATTATAAATTTTTTTTAAATGCACAAAATGCGACATCCTAAAAACCCAAAATTTAATATTGAGCCTATTATTTAGAATTACAAAATAATAAAAAAAAATACCCACAACATGGAACATCCTTAAAAATCCAGAACTTATTATTGAAACTATTAAATATGGATGCTTTAAGTGGTTTATGTTTATGCCTTTCTCTTCTACTCGATTATGAACTCGTGAAAGGAAGAAGACCCAGACCCCATGTCCTCAAGATACAAATTGAAGCCTTTGTACATAAAAGATATTCAGTAAAAGGAGTTAAATTGACCAAGGCACACATATAAACTAATCATGCACCTCATCAACCAGCCGAACACAGGTGATAATATAGAACAATAAATACTAGCTTTTTATGCAAACAAATATTTTTTATGCTGAGCTATTTAAAACACTTAGCCTTACTAGAGTATTTCGGACTAGCTTTAATCCAAAAATACATCATCTAGTGTCTTAAAACAGAATTGCAACTAGTATAATCTCTAGTTTTACATCAGTGCTGCTCCAAGTGTATTTTGAGGACCAGCAGCATCATCAGGACCTGAGAACTTGTCCTGATGCAGAAATGCAAATTATCTGTCTCCAAGCCAGATCTACTGAATGAGAATCTTTTGAATTCCTGACTCTTACTGGAGTCAGGATGTGGGTTTTAACAAGCTGTCTAGGTGATTCTAATGCCTGCTGAAGTTTAAGAGATACTAATCTCCAAGCTAGAAGAGAATTTAGGGGTTCATTAGTTTAACCCTTTGTTGGATGAGAAACTGAGGCCAAGAAAGGATATGGTACTTGTCCAAGTGGAAGAACCAAGATCACAACCAGACTTTGATTCTAGGACAGTGTTCTTTTCACTCTAACTGCTGAAAAATAATTTTTCCTTAAAACAAAATGGCTTTGAACTAGTACTACATGGAATTTGAATTAATTCTAGTTGGAATTTGGGATCCAAAATATAGGGTAAACCAGATATGCCCTCCACCCATTGGGAAAGTCTGCGCATCCATGACTAGTTAGTTCCCCTATCAGTTGGACCAGCTGCACCCCAACTGGTCCTCAACCTAACATGTTTCATTTCACTCCCAGCCCACAAAATTATCCAAAAAAGCCAATCACAACCTCCCAGGGGAACCAAAGGACACCCCATTGTCCTGTTATTGGGTTTACTCTACTCCCAAGTGCAGCCCTCACATGGCCCTGCGTGGCATATTGTGTCCACTCTCAGACTCTGAGTATATGTGACCAATAAACTGCTGTCAGTCTCTCCTGTCCCTTGTCAGCTGTCCTGTGTTCAGTTATCTCATACTATTGGGTGTGGGGAGAATGGATTCCTCCTTCATCAATGGAGTGAATAGGACTCAGAACTGCATCCAAAGCAGCTTTCAGTCTGGGGCTAATACTAAGGTGATGCCCTTTTGAGAATTTTATCTGATGTACTTTGTATTAAATGATCTTTACACATTCACTCCTCAAAACATGAACAATTCCCTATCCTGTGTAATTTGTAGGAATTATTCCGCTTACTCCGTTATGGTGGCTTCTGTGGTCTTCATGCAGTTTTCCTCTCACTCATTTGTAGGTCATTTCTCAGCTAGACTCAAGGGACCCCTCTAAAAATCTCTGAAACTCTTTTATGCAGTTTTCTTCTCTTAGAAATCTCACTAGCAAATTCTAGCCACCTCAGCCACCCAAAACTCTGACTTTTTTTTTTTTTTCTCTTCAACTTAGCAGGATCACTGGGCTCTGTTTAGTTTCCTATACCTGTACCACAACATGAAAACTGGCTCTAAGCAATAAACTAGTAAAGTCATAGGACTTGGCTTGTTTCCCTTCTCTCAGGGATCACAGTCCTGTGCTGACTGTTGTTCAGTGTCTGAAAACTTTTGTTTCTCATGTGTTTCTTTTTGTAGTTGTTTAAGGCAATGTGGGTAAAATCTGGTCCCTATTAGTTCATCTTGAACTAATGCAAGTTCAACAGAAGAGAAAGTTGTAATTTAAAATTTTAAAGTATTTTTAAACAAATATTTGCTCATAAACCTTTTTAAATATTTATTTTTCAAATAGAAATAAAAGTTAATTTCCTTTAAAGTAATTCTGAGATTTTTATAGAAGTATGAAGGACTTAGTTTTTAAAGATTTACTTTGAAATTCTGGAAACTCCCAATTTTCACCAAGACGTATTTGTTATTCCTTAGCAATGTTTCTCATTTCTTTCTTAATTTTGTCTTGCAGATCTCATCATCATATATGACTAGATTAAAAAAGTCTTCCTCTCTGATCTTTCTAGCTCCATCTCCACCTCATTTCAGATCTCTTGCCCATCAATGCCAAACAGATTATTCTTTACCACTATCTTCACCATAATATTATCTTGCTCAAAACTGAAAGACGTCTTTCTAATGCTTACATAATTAAATCAAAACTTTCTAAAATTTGAACTACCTTATAACCTATATCACAAAACAAATGTTATTTTTCCATGAACTTTTTGAAGTACCCTCAAATAATATAGAGATATATAATACAGTGTTTAAGCACTTTACATACAATATAGTGTTTAATTTTAATACAACCCTATATAGTAGATTCTACACCTATCTCCAGTTTACAGTTAGGGAAATAGACAATTAAAGAGATACACAGTAAATGTATCACAGACTTAAGATGTATATATGGTCTCTCTGTTTCTAGAATTGATCATCTTAACTGATGGATATCGGACTTGGCCGGAGCCATTGTGCACACAATAAGCACCAGCATGAAATAGCCCCCGGCCTTGTCTTCCACTCCAGCACCAAGCCCCTCCCCCCCTTCCCTTTGCAAGAAGTCTCCTGACTTATAAACAACTTTCCAACTTCTGCATCAGTGCATTTCTCCACCCAGTTACATCAACCTAATGGTCCCTCCCCCCATACATTTTGCACCCCAAAGCTAATATAAACTCTTGCAAATCCATTGTTGGGGCTGTCCCCCATTTTCAGGGCAGCCCCAGGCTATCCTCCACTTTGAGTACAGCCCAGCAGATTTCTTTCTTTAAAAAAGCTTGAATGGTACCCAGCATCTCGGTTCACTTTCTTTCATTAACCAGCATACGTAAATGGGCAATGTAGACAACATAAAAGATGTAATCTTTATTTATTTATAAAATCCTGAAATAACAAATTATAATTCAAGCAAAAAAAATAGTAAATAGGAAAAGCATGATATATAGTGGTGAAAAATAAAAGCTACATGACTATTTAATAGTCATATAAATTTAGATACCATTGCATTGCTTATATACCACACCACCTGTTCTACTAATTTAACTACCATTTAAATAAATACCATTTATTTAAATACCATTATAAATGTAATGCAAACATAGTTAAAATTTAAAAAAAAACTTTTCAGAAGTACAAAAGGAATAAATAAATATACTATGTTATTCTCAGTTCACAAATGGTCAATTAGATAATAAATTATAAGTACGGGGTATGACTGAATAATCTCATTAATAAGACTTATTTAATAGCTATGTATTGACTAAATTCTACAGAAATTATACAGCCTTCCAAGCATCCTTGTAATATGAAAAAATTTTTGAATGCATGATTTTGCATAAGCAAAACCTCAGCAAATTAAAAAAAAAAAACATAAAGAACATAGAACAATGAGACAAATAAAAACTAAGCAAATGATATTTGGAACATATATCCTTCTTTAAAACATTCTTCATAGAGTCTTAAGTGCTTTTGAATCATTGTACAGTAAGTACATGCATGCATTGAAACAGCACACTGTACCCCTCAAATATGAGGGCACTTCAGAGAGTTTGTGGAAAAATGGAATCAAAAGGTAATACAAATCCTTCCATGAACATTTGGAGTGCCCTCATATGTACAATTAAAAATAAATTTTAAAAAAATTAAGCACAAAGTAACAAAAAGAAAATAAGAGTTCTAGGCCAATAAATTAGAAAAAAAGTAGCAAATGAAAAATAAGACCGATACAGACGAAAAAAAGCTAAAAGCTGAAATTTGTATCTTGGTAGAAAGAAATTAATGGCAGAATCTGAAAACACAAGAAAAGCGTGAGCAAACAGGGCTGGCTGAGCTGGTGCAGATGGCTTCTCTCTCACCACAAACATATAGAAAATTCTGAATTAAATATTTTAAAAAGTGGCTTAATAGAACACTGAGCTTGAAAGACAGACAAGAAAACTCTAGGAACCATAATCAAAGAAGTGAAGTAGTGATAGAGAAAGAAGATGAAGCTGGTGCCCTGGCCCAATGAGTACTCAGCCAGATTTTTCTGTTGGGGTTGAGATTCCAATGCAAACAAGAGGATTGAAGTGAAGCAAAGTATCTAAATTGTGGAAAATTTTAACACAATCCTATCAGAATCTGAGAGTTAAAGCAAATAAATTTTTTAAGAATTAGATTTGAGTAACAAAATCAATAATTTAGAGAACAGTTAGGGAATACACACTCTTTTCAAATTCAATTGAGACAATTTCGAAAGTTGACTAGGTTCTGGGTTACAAAGGAGTCCTAACAAATGCCAAAATATTAATAACAGAAAACCACAAAACTAATAATGAAAAGATAGCCTAAAAATGAACAAGCAAACCAAAATCATAGTAACAACTATCTGTACATTTAAAAGAGCACAGTTCTAGATTAGCCGTGAATCAAAGAAGAATTCATAATGGACAGTGATTATCACGAAATATTAAGTCATGAATTACAATTAAACTCACATTGAGCAAAACTTGTGAAATGCAATTAAGGTTGTTTTTAGAGTAAAATGTATAGCCTTAAAATGGATATATTACAAAATAAGAAAAACTAAGAATTAATGCACTAATCATTTACCCAAGAACTTAAAAATATAATAAGATAAATCCTAGAAATAGAAAAAAGAGAATAAAACTAAGATTAAATAGCAATTAATGTAAAAAAACAAAGGTAAAAAACAAAAAACAAAATAAACCAAAAAATTATTTTCTAAAAAAACTACTATAATAGAAAAATCTGTAACAAGCCTGATGAGAAAGAAGGAGAGAGACAAGAGGAGGGAGGGAGAGGGTGGGAAGCAGGCAGGAAGGGAGAAAGAGAGGGAGCTAATTCTGTGCGGGTAAACCAGCTCTCTCTGGGGGGTAGATCCCTATCTGCAGAGGTTTCTGATTTTCACTGTGTAACTGGTCTCGTTATTGCTGATTTCAATCTACCGACATGATGCCACTGAATGCAAATTGGGAAGAGATGCAGAGACACTTGGCCCTGGGCAGCTGGTACAAGCCAGCTGCAGCATACCACTGGATAGGTTGCAAATAAATAACATTAGAATGGAAAAATAGAACACAATGCAGTAAAAATTTAAGACCTTATAAGAGAATATTCTGAAAACTCTATCAATATGAATGAAAACTTGTACAAAATGGTCAATTTCTTAGAGAAATACAACTTATCAAAGTAAACTCCATATTAGTCTGTTTTGTGTTGCTATAACAGAAATACCCGAGACTGGGTAATTTATAAAGAACAGAGGTTTATTTGGCTTACGATTCTGGGACAGCTGCATCTAGCAGGGGCCTCAGGCTGCTTCTACTCATGGCGGAAAGTGGCAGGCAGCCAGTGGGTATAAGCAGATCACATGGTGAGAGGAAGCAAGAGAGAGAGAGGAGGTGCCAGGGTCCTATAAACAACCAGCTCTCCTGAGAACTAACAGAGAGAGAACTCACTCATTAATCCCCCCTCCCCCAGGGAGAGCATGAATCCATTCATGAGGGATCCCCATGACTCAGTCAGTTTCCAGCACTGCCACATTGGGGATCAAATTTCCACATGAGTTTTGGAGTGGACAGCACATCCAAACTCCATCAAACCCCCAAAGAAACCTGACAGGTAGTGAATTAATAGATTAATAGTTTAAGATCCACCCATCACTTAACAAAACAAAATACAACAAATAGGCCCTTCAGATTTTATAAACAAGTTTTACCAAATTTTAAAGCAGTAGTTCTTTAAACCTAGTCCTCAGAACAAAAGTATCAGCATTACCTAGGAACTTGTTGAAATGCAAATTCTAAAGTTCTACTTCATACTTACTAAATTAGAAACTCTGGGTGTGAGGCCAATGAATATGTATAGTGATGCATGCTGAAGTTTGGAAATTACTGTTTCAAGGGAAAGATCAGCCCAAAATTATACAAACTATTTTGAAGGATAGAAAAAGAAAAAATTCCCCTCTAGTGATCTCATTATGTGAGGCCAACATAGCCTTTGCTCCAAAGTGAGACATAAATATTATAAGAAAGGAAAATTATAAGCTAATGTCACATGGGATATAAACCTCTAAACAAAATATTAGAAAATGGAACTCACCGATGCGTGTGTGTGTGTGTCTATGTGGGTGTCTCTGTCCTACTGTACAATTACTAAATTAGGAATATCTATACCACAAGATGTTTTTATATCAGAAAATCTATTACTATAATTTGCCACATTGACACATTAAAAGGAAGGAAACCACATGATAATGTCTATATGTACAGAAAGTATTTTTGATGTTTCAATACCCACTTATGATAATAATAATAATTATAAACTCTTAGCAAACTAGAAATAGAAAAATATTAACCTGATTAAAACTATCTACTAAAAACCTTTAATAAACATAATATTTTTGATAAAATTATAGATCGATTCCTTTTAAATTAGAAACAAAGTAAGGATTTCTGCTATTGCCACTCCTATTATCATTTTACTGGAGGTCCTAAACTGTGCAGAAAACTAATAAAAAATAAAATACAATGGATATAGATTGGAAAGAAAAAATATGTATACAAAATCTAAGAC
The DNA here is from genome assembly GCF_000696425.1 of Galeopterus variegatus. Taxonomy (NCBI): domain Eukaryota; kingdom Metazoa; phylum Chordata; class Mammalia; order Dermoptera; family Cynocephalidae; genus Galeopterus; species Galeopterus variegatus. The sequence goes on along the minus strand of NW_007726304.1, from coordinate 312,275 downwards.
ACTTGTATTAGTCCATTTTTGTTGATTACAACTGAATACCTGAAACTGAGTAATTTATAAAGAGTGGAGGTTTATTTGGCTCACAATTGTGGGACAGCTGCATCTGGCATGGACCTCAGGCTGCTTCTACTCATGGTGGAAAGTGGCAGGCAGCGGCGGGCACAAGCAGATCACATAGCGAGAGGAAGCAAGAGAGAGAGAGGGGAGGTGCCAGGGTCATTTTAAACAACCAGCTCTTGCAGGAACTTACAAAGTGAGAACTCACTCACTACCCCCACCCCACAGGGAGAGCATTAATCCATTAATGAGGGATCCACCCCCATGACTCAAACAGCTTCCAACACTGCGACATTGGGGGATCAGATTTCCACATGAGTTTTGCCGGACAATAGCATCCAAACTTTATCATTCCACCCCAGGACTCCCAAAACTCATGTCACTCACATACAAAATACATTCATTTTATCCCCAAAGTCTTAACTTGTTTCAACAGTTCAAAGTCCCATCTGTGAGGTCAAAACAAGTTATCTACTTCCAAGATACAATGGTGGGACAAGCATAGGTTACATATTCCCATTCCAAAAGGTAGAAATAGGCCAAAGAAAGGTGTAACAGGTCCCAAATAAATCCAAAACCCAGCAGGCAGGCATTAAATCTCAAAGCTGGCAAATCAGTTACCTTGATTCCATGTTCCACCTCCTCTGCACACTGGTACAGGGGTTGGGTCCCCAATCCTTGGGCAACTCTGCTCCTATGTCTTTTCTGGTCTCAGGCCACACTTCTGTTCTCCCAGGCTGGCATTCCACTCTGGCAGCTCCACAGGTCTGGGGTCTCCATGGCGGTCCCACTCCCATGGCTCCACTAGGCATGGCACTGATGGAGATTCCCTGCTGCAACTCTGACCCCACATTTCTTCTCAGCATTTCTCTAGTGAAGGTTCTATGTGGTGACCTCATCCCTGAGGCAGATCTTTTCCTGGGCCCCCAGGCTTATCCATACGTCCTTTGAAATCAGGGTGGAAGCTCCCAAGCCTTCCCAGCTCTGGAATTCTGTGACCTAACACCATGTGGATGCTGCCAAGGCTTCTGGCTTGTATTTTCCAAAGCTGTAGGTCCAGCCACACCTGGGGCCACTTTAGCCATGGCTGGAGCAGCCAAAGTGGTTGGGGTGATAGTGCTGGAAGCAGCTTCCTGAGATGGCCCTGAGCAGAGAGCCTGTGGAGGATGCTTCAGGCTTGTTCCCCAGGACCATTCTGTCTCCCTAGGCCTTTGGGCCTGAAATGGAAGGATTGGCCCCAGAGGCTTCTGCAATGTCTTCAGGGTCTCTTTCTCCTTCTCTTGATAATCCTGTTATTTTGTGTTAATCTTCTTAATATCATCGAATTTTTCTTCTGAAAATGTTCTCTGCTTCTCTACCCCATGGCCAGGCCACAAATTTTCCAAATCTTTACTCTCTGCTTCCCTTTTAAATTCTGGCTTTATGTCATTCCTTTGCCACCATAACTCAGTGTAGGCGGTTACAAGTAGCCATGCAGCTTCCTTAATGCTTTGCTGCTTAGAAATTTCTTCTGCCAAACATTCTGGTTCACAACTCTTAAGTCCCACCTTACACAAAATCCTAGGAATGGACACAATGCGGCCAAGTTCCTTGCTGTGGTGTAGCAAGGGTTATCTTTTATCCAATTTCCGATAAGTTCCTCATTTCTATCTGAGAGCTCATCATCAGCATGGCCTTCACTGTCCACGTTTCTGTCAACATTCTGGTCACAACCATTTAACCAATCTCTAAAACATTCCAAACTTTCCCTCATCTTTTTGTCTTCTTCTAAACTCCCCCAACCTTTGTCCATTAGACAGTTCCAAAGTCACTTCCACTTTTCAGGTATCTGTACAGTAACACCCCACTCCTCTGGTACCAATTTTCTGTATTAGTCTGATTTTGTGTTGTTTATAACAGAATACCTAAAGCTGCATAATTTATAAAGAAAAGAAGTTAATTTAACTTACAATCTGTGACAACTACATCTGACATGGGCCTCAAGCTGCTTCTACTCATGGTGGAAAGCAGCAGTCAGCAGGAGGGTACAAGCAGATCACATGGTGAGAGGAAGCAAGAGAGAGAGAGGAGAGGTGCCAGGGTCTTTTTAAACAACCAGCTCTCACATAAGTGAGAACTCACTCTCTACCGCCATCCCCCTGGGAGAGCATTAATCCACTCATGAGAGATCCATCCCCATGACTCAAACAGCTCCCAACATTGCCACATTGGAGATCAGATTTCAACATGCATTTTGGGGGGACAATAACATCCAATCTCTATCAGCACTTTATAGACAAATTAATAAAAGTAAACAGGGTTGCTTGCTGTGAGATCACTGTACAAAAATCAATAGAATACCTTGGCAATAACAATAGATTTTATTCACAAAAACCTTAAAAATTTTAAGTCCCTTAGGAATAAAACTAATAAAATTAGCAAGATATTCAACCCTAATTATTTAGTGATGTAAACCCTAAATAGAGCGCACCGTGTTTATGAAAAGGATAATTCAATATTTTAAAGCTGTCATTTCTCCTTAAATTAGGGTTGCCAGATTTGGCAAATAAAAATATAGACGACCCAGTTAAATTTGAATTTCAAATAAATGAAGAATAACTTTTTAGTATAACTGTGTCCCAAATATTACATGGGTCATACTTATACTAAATAATGATTGTGTAGGATATATATCTATATTGATATCGACCTTCGTAAAATTTATTGTTTATCTGAACTTCAAATTTAACTGGGCATCCTATATTTTATTTAGTAACAATGCCAAATTAATCTATCAATACAGTATAATCCAATACAATCCCAAGAGAATTTTTCATGGGACTGAAAAATAATCCTAAAAATCATATGGAAGGGTAAAGCATGTAATATATAAATATGAAAATAGCTTTTCCAAGAGTAATGGGTAGGTTTTTGCCTTAGACTTGTACAATTTAAGAGACATTTCTAAGAAGTCTAATGCAAAACAAGAAACTGTCTTTCCCAAAAATAAGTTCAATTTTTTGCCCCAGAACTCACAAACCTCATCCCTGGTTATGCCTGTGTTCTTATTGATTCCTGCCAGGTAGCAACAAGAGGGGAAGGGAGGAGATCCTCACATCATTTGTCCTTATAATAATTCATACACTCTTCTCTTTCTCTCAAGGAATCAAGAAGTGCTTTCAAGTTGAGGCAATAAAATGGAAGAATGAAGTTAATGTAATTTGAAAATGAGTCATGACAGTCATTTGACTTCAGTAAGTATATTCAGGTGTGATCTCATCTTACCCCTCCCCTGGGGGTAGATACAGGGTCTCATGAGAAAATGTAGACCAGATAGACAGATGGTATTGGTGAGATAGTAGGATCAATTTATAATTATACCTTGGTAGATAGGTGAAACCCACTAACAGGAAATTTGTGGGAAAAATATCCTAACATAAAAACACAATCATGGGTAGAATTTGTATCAGTTAGCCTCCTTAGGTGCAAAAAGCGGAAAGAAACCTAGCTTAACAAGCACACAGGAATTGTACAGGAGAACTGAAGAATATGGGATAACTTTTCACAATCTTAGAGTCAGTCTTGGAAAAGTCAGGAGCCAAAGCATGTCTGGAGAGAATGGAAACTAATGGACAGTCACAGCCAGATGGGACTAATCAGTGCCAACTGTTTTTTCCATCTTTTTCTGTGGTCCACATGGGCTCCAAGTTCCAAGGAAAGGAAAGCATCTGCTTGGTATAGTTAGGGTCACATGTCCAGCCCTTGGCCAGGAGAAATGGGGACATCTTTACTGACAGTTCCATGGCTGTATCCAATAGTGAAGGAGTAGCTTTCCCAATGTAAGTTCAGGGCACCATTTAAAAAGAATGGGAAATGGATTTTTGGCAGGCAGAAACAACAGCTGTCCATTGCATGACTGAATAACACAGATTTTAGAAAGTACCAATGTAGAGCAATGCTACGATTGCCAGTTAGACCTTGGTGCAAGACCACTCTTTTTTTTTTTTTTTTTTTTTTAAAGATGACCGGTAAGGGGATCTTAACTCTTGATTTTGTGTTGTCAGCACCACGCTCTCCCAAGTGAGCCACGGGCCGACCCCAAACCACTCTTTTTTAATACAAGAAAGGATTCTTTCAAGATGAACCATTCTGGGAAGTGGTTAATAGTAGATCAGGAAATGGGGTGAGCCTCTGACTAAGGGAGGAAGGGTCTTTCTTCACTCTTTGCGGCTGGCGGCATTATTCTGACATCAAGGTGCTATTCTAGAGCTGACCCTGCCTGTGGTGGCTGCTAAAATCTGTTTTCTGTGTAAGCAGCAACAACCATGAAGAAAGATAACCTACTTTCTGGGGCTTCCAGTATCCATGACAGAGGCTGTGAGATCCTCCCACATCAGGAAAGGCACCTCTGAGCCTCCAAGTGAGTGCTGGATAATGAGTGCACAACAGAAAAAACAAAAACAAAAACCTACCTGCCTTCCCCATTAAAAACAAAAAACAGTCATTTGGACTGCAGGAGAAAGAGTTTTCTTTGCCCAAGATCAAGATGGGCTTTCCACCAGTGGTGACCAGAAGAGTATCCCTCAAGAACAACTGCAGCATAGCAGAGAAGCAAGATTAGAATGCTGGAATGACAAAAACAAACAAACAAACAACAACAACAAAAAACATTCCAGAGCAACGTGCATACACTGAATATTTAGTGAAAATCCATTTATTCATTTTTGCATAATAAGGCGCTCTGGTTTGAATGCTCCCTCCAAAACTCATGTTGAAATTTAATCCCCAATTTGGTAGTATTGAGAGATAGGGTTTTTAAGAGGTGAGTGGGTCATAAAGGCTCAGACCTTGTGAATGAATTAATCCATTTGTAGATTAATGGGTTAATGAATTAATGGGTTATCACTAGAGTGGAACTTGTGGCTTTATAGGAGGTAGAGAGATCTAGGCTAGCATGCTCAGCCCCCTTGCCATGCAATGCCCTGCACTGCCTCAAGACTCTGAAGAGTCCCCACCTGCAAGATGTCCTTCGTCAGATATCGCACTTCAACCTTGAACTTCCCAGCCTCTAGAACTATAGGTAATAAATTTTGTTCCTTTGTAAATTACCCAGTTTCAGATATTCTGTTATAAGCAACAAAAAATGGACTAAGACATAAGCTAACATTAAAAAACTAAGAGGCTGGTGCGGACAACACAAAGATCAAGGGTTCAGATCCCATACCAGCTAGCTGCAAACAAAACAAAATAAAACACAAGCGAAAAACAGAGGTATATTAATATATATTATATATGTATAACGCATATATGTGTATCATTTTGTATTAAGTTTTATTATATGTGTAATAAAACACAATATATATTTTACTTAGGAAACATTTGCTACTAATATTTTCCAACACATTTTCAATTCCCTTTTAATTTAAGGTATTCTTGATATGTACAACTTGCCCTTTTTATGGTGTTAAGCATGTTATCCTTGTCTTCTATAATTTCATTTATTTTATGCTTGGAAAGAGCTTCTCTACAAAAGACCAGTGTTATGGTGTCTATAATTCATTTTTTTAAAACTTTGACATAGACAGTGTGCTATTATGGATGGGCTACTTGGCTTAAGCTGTGCTTTCCATGAGGTCATTGCCCTAATCAGGAATCTCCACACAAAGGGTGATCAGCTGGCATTTAATCAGAAAAGATACATTCTAAAGACTGTACATGCTGCAGCCAATTTATCTCTGATCTCTGCTAGAACTTTTGCCAATTAGTATATGAATAATAGAAAGGGGTTTTTGTTGATGAAATGGGTTTTAATTGGTGAAATTAATAGCATTTGAGGTACATACAGTGGATAAAAAATTTCAGAGACACTCTCTATGCTTGCATGAACTGTATACGAGAATCCAGGGAGTCCTGTATTCTGTTCACTTAAGGATGGCCACAAGACTTAATCCTTAATGAAATTATTTTGCATGCTATCTAAAGGTTGCTTGTGTGGTAGAATTTGGCCTAAGAATTGCTTTCTTTACAATCTGGTAGAAAGGTTGTGGGGAAGTAGTTAATCCTCACCCACTTCTAAACTTTGGAGGCTACTATTAATTAACAAAAATAACCTATGAGTTGTACAAGATCAAATTGGCTTTGGCCAGTTCACAAGAATCAGTTAAATATCCACCTGTATTTTCTTCTAATTTATTTCATGGTTTTATCTTTTATGTCCAACTCTTGACCCTCCTGAAATTTTTAATCTCAAATGGCAACAGTAGTGGAGCCATTTGTATAAATGCGTGAGGCAAACTGGTGTAAAACAGGAGGTAGGAAGAATTGTGCCAAACTGCAGAGCTGTAGGAGGGCTGCCACTCCTCCATTCCTGCCAAATGCTGCCATCTGGGAATGTGGGTCCAGTGTCATTATATCTTCTGATTTACTTTTTCTTCCTAAGATTTAAAAAAAAAAAATCTCTCTCTCTATATAGATAGATGTAAATTTGTCTGATTTTTAAAACACCATGCAATAAACAGTATTCATTTGTGGCCCGGTCATAGTACAAAGGTGGACAGTTTGCAATCATTGGTTTATAGTTAAGAGGTCGATGGAATATATTTTTTTCTTCAAGTAGACATTTTTTCCCCAAAAATTGTTTGTTGAAAAACTGTTTTTCTTGTTAAGATCTTATCCTTTCTTCACCAAACACTGTACTGTGTATACTACCAGCTGTTCCACTGATGTGCATGTTCTTCTACCAATCCCATATTATTTTCATAATAATAAATTCCATATGGTGACTTTAACTGTTATTATTTTTAAAGCATTTTGTTAACAATGAAAACACGTATTCTCATGTATTTCAAAACCAGCATCCCTCCAACTGATATTGTTTTCCAAAGTTTTCATTCCTATTATTTTCTGCACATTTGGGTAAATTTAAGAATAACCTTGTCCATCTCCAATAACATCCTTTGAGATTTTGAGTTGAAGTTTTATCTTCTAAATAATTATTGTGCATATATATATATATATATATATGCTTTTGTATATTCATTTTGTATCTGAATATTTGACTTAAGTTTCTTCTGGTTCTTAGAATTTATCAATTTAGTTTTTAAGTTTTCTAAGTATATAATTGAGTATCTGGTCGATCATTTTCTGGGCTATCAAATATTTTTTTTAACATGGAGAGTTTTCATTTATTGAAAACTTGAAAGTGTTTAACAGTAAACTGTGTGTCTTGGAATAAATTTTTGAGGTACTTCTGTGATTATAGGGTATATGTTTTGTTATTCTGTCATTTTTGTTTTCCTAAAAAAATTATTTTATTTACTTAAGACTTTATTGATACCAACCATGTGCTTCTGTTCTATGTGCATTGGGCAATAAACACACACAGCAGCCTATTCTCCAGGAACTTGAATTCTCAAAAGACATGTAATAAACCAAAAAGTAAATTTTTAAAAATTAGGTAATGATAAATGCTCTGCTGAAATTAAAAGTGTGATATTGGAGAGAGTGACAGGTTGAAGGATGTTGAGAAATTATGGTACTCAGAAAAAAAAAAAAAAAAACTCTAAGAAAGTGACGTTTAAGCTGAGGTATCATTTACAAGAAGGAAACATCAAAGATCCAGGAAAAAAGATTCCACGTACAAGGCACAGTTAGGTCAAAGTGTAGGATAACTCTGTGTACAAAGGAGATTGGCTTGTTCCAAGTTACTCATGTGACTGGATTTTTCAAATTTATTAGTATTATTTTACCTAGTAATGTTAACTTCCTCTATGGTTATTTTTAAATTTCTCATTCTTAATAATTCTTGTGTTTTACATTATTTTCTTAAACTTGCTAAAGAGTTATCTGTTATATTGTGTATTTATTTTTAAATTAAAGTAAAACTTTTGAATTATCAATTCTACTTTAATTTTTATATTTAGGATTTTATTCCTCTACACTTTCATCCTTTTTAAAATTCTTCTTTCTATTCTTTATTAATCTTTTATAAGATTGTCTCAAATTATATTGATTTCATTGTTGGCCCAGAACTTTGAACTTAGAAATGATAAGAGATTTCTTCCCATTTGTAAAGCTAGGGCTGGGGCTCACTGACCCCTCGAGCCCATTGTCCAGACTGGGCCACAAACCCTACACATGCAGGTCTACGAGCCAGGTAATAGGAAAAGGTCCTGGGAGTCATGGGTGTAGAAATAATAGGCTTTATTCAGAGCTAGGGGCAGCCGCCCTAGTGGCTTCCCAGAGCGTCCCAAGAAGCGCCACATATCAGAGCCGCTAGTCCTATTTTTTTTTTTTTTTTCCTTTTTGTCTTTTTTCGTGTCCGGCAACGGATTGCAACCCTCAGTGTCGCGCCCGTACCGGACCAGACTGGCAACGGAATCGCAACCCTCGGTGTTGCCCCCGCACCTCGCTCAGCCAGTGAGCGGGAACCGGTCTGTATGTGGGATCCGAACCCTCGGCGGGAGCGCCACCGCACTCCCAAGCAGTGCACTGCTACAGTGCGCCACCGGGCCGGCCCGGCTAGTCCTTTATACTCAAGTCCATAATCCAAAAACACGTTCAGAGACGCAGAATCCAACCCCAGGATGTGAAGCACAGCCTTGGAATCACCCCACTGTGTGCAATTTCCATAGAGAAGATGGCCGACTGGGTGGAACTGCACATGCGCAATCACATTAGACAATAACAAGGAACACCTGGGTGCACGTGCATATTTACATCAGGTGCTTGGCAAGATTCTGAGCTTCTGAGGGGCCCTGACCATTTTTCTTATATTTTCCCAACACCATTTAATACCTCGTTATTAATATCCAGTGTAACTACATTGTCGTCAGAAAATATAACCTGATATACTTTTGATTTGAGAAATTTATTGAAGTATTTTTTGTAGTCTAAGTACATGAGTTTCTTTTTTTCTTCTGACTCATTTTAGTAATTTATCATAGGAACCTGAATATGTTATATTTTTCTCTTGTGGATATAAATTTATTGTATATCTATTGATTTAACCATAAATTATCATGTAATTTCTCATTGTCATTACTTTTTTTTCCCCTCTACTTGCTCTTTCAAAGTTCGAGAGATGTTTCAGTTGTCTAAAACATGTTTTTCACATTTGCCTTATATTTCTTATAGTTTATTTAGTAGGACTGAGAAAGTGGGAGAGTCAGAAATGTGAAAGTTTGTAGCTAGAATATGGGACTTTGTAGTCAGAACAAGGAACTGTAGCCTGTACCAGGATGTTTCTTGTTGCAAATACTGCACGTAAAGCTAACTCAAACTGACTTAAACCACATAGGGGCTGTGTGAGCTCCCGTAATTGAGAAGTACAGAGAGAAGGCAGCCTTTATGTGCGCTTCAAGGACTCCTGTGCATTTTCTCATTTATGCTGTCCTTCATGTATCAGTTTCAACTTCAGGCTGGCTTTCCTCACAGTAGCAATATGAATGAGTCAGCTCCAGGTATGACACCTGCACTGAGTGTCATTCAGAGGAGGCGAGGATCTGTATCCCAAATTCTTTGCAAAAGTTTTGGGATTTCACATGATAGCACCATCTTAGACTAAATGTCCACCTCTTTCCCCAGGGGTTGGTATGCACTCACTGCCTTCGTTCATTTTACGTGCTCCACTTACAAGAGAGGAATAGTGTTTCCCAGAATCTCATGGACCCCTAATGGAAATCAGGGATGATGGGTGTATTAGTCAAGGTTCTCCAGAGAAACAGAACCAGGAGGATATATACAGATATATAGAATAAAATTTATTCTGAGGAATTGTCTCACACGAATATGGAAGCTGAGAAGTTCCACATACTGCCATCCACAAGCTGGAAGCCCAGGAAGCCAGTAGTGTAATTCCAATCCAAAGCCAAAGGTCTGAGAACCAAAGGAGCCAGTAGTGTAAGTCCCAGTCAAGTCCAAAGGCCTAATAACCAGAAGTACCAATGTTGGCAGGCAGAAGATGGATGTCCTAGCTCAAGAAGAGAAAGTGAATTTGCCCTTCCTCCTACTTTTTGTTCTATTCAGGAACTCAGTGGATTGGATGATGCCCACCTACTCTGGTGAGGGTGATCTTCTTTACTCAGTCTACTGATTCAAATGCTAATCTCTTCTGGAAATACCCTTGTAGACATTCCTAGAAATGTTTTACCAACTACCTGGGCATCTCAGCCCAGACAAGCTGACACATGAAATTAAACATCACAATGAGAAAGAAAAAAGGGGGAAACTAAATTCTAGTCAGAGGGGTAGCAAATTCCTAGGTCCCCGGGATTGGGTTATGAAGTGAAATCCAGATGAAAGTCATTGAAGGTGAGAACTTGAAGTAACTTAGTATTTCAGACATTAGAGATGTAAAAAATTGCAACACCGTAAGAATGCACTAGGAAAGAAACTAGAGAGTACTCAATACTAGTTAAAAGGTGCTTAAGCTCTTTTTTTGTTTTTTCTTGTTAAGGATTTGATTCTGCTGAGCAATATAAAAATCTCCCTGTAAACTGATAATATTCAGTCTGCAGTAATGTGGAAAAACCTGGGCTCATCCAAAAACTTCTTTGAGCATTTTAAAAGGTAACAAGACATCAAAAGTTGCAGATTATCCATATTTGTTATCTAATAATAAACCATTCTTTCCCCTGTCACATATGGGATGTGTGTAGTCTTATAATTACATTGGGTCCTATATTTATTTGGACCATGTATTCCAAAAAGTAAATAATTTTCTAGGGGTGGGAGAAGGAAATATTGTCCTAGAATAGCTATAGCACAAGTTAGATCTGGACATTTCAAAAGAGAGTCAAGATTACGATAGCATCAAAGGTGATTATTTTCTTAATTGTCACAATAGCTAATATTGTCTAAAGAATAATAATGACAAAGTTTAAAGGAGGATTACCATGATAATTCTGGTTATGAACATTCTATATTATGCAAAATAAAGTTTATTTCTAGGTTTTCCTTACTGTAAACAGACTTTAATTGTCTCTAAAGAATTTTCCCGAACTGGAATTAACGAAGTTAGAATAAAAACTTTTTTATTGAAGATGAGTCCTAAACAATATAATTACTATGAATTAATTTTTATTTATGAAAGTCATACAGCTAAAATTTATAATCTATATATTATTGGAAATGTAAAAAAAAAAAGATTTGAATTTTAAATTTACATTCCCTGGGAAATTATAATATTTCAGTTTAGAAAATAATTTATCAATTTCTACCAAAAGGCATTAGCATCAAAAAAATTATGAAATTATATGTATTTACTCTTAATTGCTTTCTAGTAGACTGAATAAGAGGCTCTAGTGGAACTAGCATAGAATTTCACATAGGTCAAATAATTGTAGCAGCTAAGGTTTTTCAGTCTGGGCTAAATTCTTTATCTTAAACTTCAAATCAATATAAGAATAGAAGTAATAATTTACCCATTTTATGGCTACAGATAGGAAAACTGAGGTTTAGAGATATTAAACGGCATGTCTGAGTTAATCCATGACACTCCCGATCCCAGGACTTGTCATGTCTTTACTGCCCCTTTACTGACTCATGCCTGCCCATGCTGCTCCTTAGCCAGGCTCTCTCTGTTTACCTTGATTCTCCTCTGGGCTACCTGTGAGCATTGGCAACCTCTCTGAGTTTCAGTTGTCATGCAGTAAAATAGGTGAAAGATGTTGATGATTTGGATCATTACCATGAAAAAAATGAAATTTAAGTGTTTAGAATATAATAGGCAATCAACGATTTTAGTCCTTTCCATATTTGAGTATCTATCATGTTGAGCAATATAAAAAATTATTTTTCAAGCTTCACAAACCAGATACTTGATACTCAGCCTCACACTGGCACTTCCATGTTCTGCTTTATATCTAAAGGAACTGGGAAAGGTCATTTTTGAGAATCCTTTGACAGCCTGGTTTCCTGTTTGGTTCTGCCAATGGGAGGCATTCATAGGCAAAAAGAAGGCAAGAGGGAGAAGGCCATTTTTCTCTTGTTTCTGGCTCTGGCATTAGTGGGAGGTGACTGTGGTCCTGAGTTCCTAGGCTTCTGTAGCCTCAGTGAGCATATGGGACCCTGGCTTCCTATAACAGCAGTTCAAAAAAAGCGGTCCAGCAGCCTCAGGGGAGATACCAGAAACACGATTAAACCCTTTGCTCCTTCAGCCTTAGAAGAATTAGTGACATTCTGCAGTTACTGATTTCAGGGTTTCCTCATCTTTCTTTTTTGGCTCCTTCAGTTTTCTAATACTTTTGCCACCAAGTCACTGCATTAAATTCCCCCTGTTTGGAATACGTAAGGTGGTTTCTGTTTCCCAAACAGGATCTTGACTGATATACTTCTGTAAAAATATTTCAGTTTCTAGATATAATTGTACTAAACTAATATCTGATATGCATACAACTCCACAAGCAAATAAATCCCAAATATGTATGATTACAAAACTTTTAACACTGATTTTCTAAATCTTAACCATTTTGTGGAAAATGTGCCATTGCAAAACGGTTACTCATCTTCATGACTGTAAGTTATTTCCTTTTTCTGGTGAGGTACACTGTTTAAGTGACCATTTTTATTAAAATAACAATCTAGCTTTAAAAAACTTCCTCTGTTAAAAAATGCAATAGAGCTTTTTTTCTTTTAATAGTCTCAACGAGAGTTCATGTAGTTTAATGAAAAAAGCTTGGACTTTGAGGAAAATATAATAGCTAATATTGTGAATGTAAGGTATCTAAAAATCAACATATACATCAGGTATACACACAAGCAGTGTTAAGAAAGGCATACTGGGCTTTACAGTCAAACTGTAAACTTTGACTCAGTCACTGCTTTATACAGGGCTATTTCCTGGGCATACATCATAATTCAGTTGCAACTTCTGGGGCTAGAGTAGGAACATGGAAAACTAGTTAAAGAGAGAGCATTGATTATCACACTAAGTAAAAGAAAAACACAAGCCAAACTGGCTAGTATACTATTATTTATAAAGGAGTTCTACCAAAGTATATAGTATTTGATTACTGTAAGCAGAACATTAAACGGCAGGACAGATACCAAGCTATGTATGAGGTCTGGGAGCAAAATCTTCCATCAAAATGGAAAAGTTTGCTTCCTAAAACTCCCTCTTAGTTTTATTTCTATTCATCTGCTAGTTATAATGACTGGTACATTCCTGAATCTGGTTTGATCTGTTTCCAGACATCTGAGAAAGTTGTGTCCATAGCTATCAGATGATTGCTGGCAAGTGGGAAGAAATCTTGCTTAGGTTTGATACATGAAATAGTCCCAGGCCAGTGTTCTCAAACTTTTTGGTCCCTTTATAGTTTTAAAAATTATAAAAGACCCCAAAGAACTTTTGTTTGTATGTGATAATCTACATTTACCAAATTAAAAATTAAAACTGAGAACTGTTTAAAACATTTATTAATCCATTCAAAGTTAATAGCCCCATCAAGTGTTAACATAGGTACATAAATAACATATTTTATGAAAAATAACTATATTTTCCAAAACAAAGCTAATTAAATGAGAAGAGTAGCATTATTTTACTTTTTGAAAATCTCTTTAATGCCTGGTATAATAGATACAGCCAAATTCTCATATCTGCTTCTGACTTGAATCTATTGCTACAACATACATCATGTAACCTCTGGAAACTCTACTGTACATTTGAGAGAGAAAGAGCAAGTGAACAGGGCAACTAGAGTCTTACTATTACTTTGAAAATAATTACCCCCTCTCAGAACCTCTGCAAAGGTCACAAGAACCCCCGGGGTCACTAGACAACACTTTGAAAACCACTGCACTAGTCTAACTACATCAAGGATTTTCAACATATATTCCACTGTAACACATATAATTTTCTCATGCACATTTTCATGGATGTCTTCAGATATTAAGTAAACAAAAATAGTATTTTTATACTTAAGTAAATAACATCAGACAATTTTGAGTTTGGGGGGGATAGTATAAGGAAGAGTGGATGCCTAGAGGAGATGTGTGGTATTTGTGAAAAGTATTTTATAAACGACAGTGGATTATAAATAATGGGCCATTCCTAGCAGTCTGCTGCAACTCCTTTATCTAGGATTCAATGAAGCAAAATAGAATGTTAGTGACAGTAACATTATTACAGAGATATCTTGAATCGGTTAGGCTTTGATTTATTTCTTTAAGTAAGTAATTTGAAGATTTGGGCATTTAACAATTACTGGAAAACAATTAGTTTAAAAATACTTCTGACAATGTTGAGAGGGGCTGTCTTGAATGATCCAGAGATAGAAACTTACCACTATCTTTCTTTCAGGTGGCTGGTGGTGGTGTGGTGTATAGTATTCCATACATTCAATTCTTCTCTTTATATACAATCGCTGACCAATATCAAGTTCACTTTTTATTCATTTATATATTGCTCAATTACCCTCTTTTCATTACCCTCTTATTTACAGAGAGCCTCTTTAAATATGTGAGGCACTATTCCTCGCAACTGGGATACAAAATAGAACACAAATTCCTGCCTTCGTGAGTCTTATGTTCTAATGAAGAGAGAAATACAATAAAGATGAATAAGTAAAATGAATCATCTGTTATATTGTGATAGTATTAGAAGAAGTAAAGGGGTGAATAAGAAATATTGGGAATGGACAATGTCATAATTTAAAATAGGGTGGCAAGTAGAGAACTGACTAAAAAGATGACGTTTGAGCACAGTGTTGGGGGGGGGGGGTCAGGGGGCAGAGAGTAAGCCATTATGAGGAAGAGTGTTTTAAGCAGAGGTAACAGCAACTGCAAAGACAATGAGGTTGAGAACTTGTGTAGTGTCTTCTAGGAACCCAAAGCTGAATGAACAGTCTGTGAGATCAGAGAGGTAATGAGAGGAGGATCTTAAAGCCACTGTAAGGCCTTTGGTTCCTACTTTAAGTTGGGAAGCCATGGGAGACTTTGAACAGAGAAGGGGGATGACCTCATGTTGGTCTCTTTTACCTGCCCGTAATCCTGCCGACTGGGCCAATTATAGAGCTAGGACTGGGTCTGGAGCTCACAGACCCCTCAAGCCCATTCGCAGACTGGGTCACAAACCCTTCACATGCCAGACTGGGTCCCCAGACCCCTCACATGCAGGTCCATGAGCTAGGTAGCCAGCCAAAAGGTCCTTGGAGCCATAGGTTCAAGAGCAAGTCTGCACGTGGTGGATGCCTGAGGCAGTAAAATGCCAGCCATGTGCACTAACTCCATCCACACACAACTTATTTACAAAGAATGCACCACACCACCCCCAACCGGATGGGCAGGCAAGGGGGCCTGATTAAATTATCCTATTTTCCCAACACCCCATTTCCTTTTAAAAAGGTTTACTTTGGCTTCTGTGTTGACAATAGACTCAAAGGAAAACAAGGACAGAAGCAAGGAAATCAGTTCCCAGGCTACTATAATAATCCAAACAAGAGATGATGTAGATTGTATCAAAAGCAGTAAGTAGCCAGATTCTGAATATATTTTGAAGGAAGCACCAACAGATTATTTAAAAAATGAATATGGGACATAAGAGAAAGAGAGGAATAAAAGATGGGTTGGGTAAGGAACAATGGAGCCATTTATAGAAATGAGAAAGATTGTGGGTGTGGCTCAGAGAGAGGTTGAAACCTGGAAGGGCATTTTAGTGGGATCCCTGTTAATTCATTCCTATCTCGCATGCTGAGGGAAAGATATATAGATAGACAGACAGAATACAACTTATAACATTGATTTAAAAAATCTATTCTAAATATGCACTTGAAGCAATTAAAGTACTGTAAGAAACTTTTCCTAAATTAAGTGTATTTATGGACCAGGAAACATACCTGTGTTTTGTTTTGATTTTAGTAGCTGACCGCTACAGGGATCTGAACATAACTGTGTTTTGATCCTAGCTCTACCTCCAACAAGAAGGTCCTTAAGGACAGGTCATTTAACCTTGTTATATCTATTCCTTACTTGACAAAATGAAAAATCAAACTAGGTTTGAAGTCTTACTGTCCCTGCCCGGATTCAAATCTCAGGCATGGGCCTGTTTCTATAAAATGGGAGTAACAATAGCACCTACCTCACAGTTTATTGTGAAGATTAAATGAGCTTGTGTAAAGCATTTAGATCAATGCCTGGCACACTGTTAGTATTATCCTTAGTACATATCGAATTTTTGCTATTGTCTGTTCCTGGGTTGTGTAGGAAAGTGAGGTAAAACTAGGTGGCTAAGTGGATAAAGACAGGGAACTAAGCTTAGAGCTGGAGTACATACACTTCAATATTTCTACACTTAAAAAAGTCATAAGAAAAATAGTATTACTGACGTAAGTAAAAATGATTGAACTAGATGGCAACCTTCAAAAACTGGCTTACATATTGATATGTATGAATAAGGACCCTGAAATAAATTGATTTCAGAAGAAGAAAAGAAAATGTGCACATCTCTATACACGTAAGAACACTGAAAATTTTCAATCCTGAATGAAAGGTAATGAAATCTCAAAATGTAACACCACCGCAAGTTACTGTCATATGTTGAAATACATACTCTTTTAAAAATAAAAGGCATGATCTTCCATTATCACTTTACTACACAAAGTATGAAAATATAGTCAGTTCTGAAAAAGGCAATGTAGATGCTAAAATGCACTGCAATGTAGATGTTTAAAATCACACGCTTGTATTTAAAATAACCCATTTCTTTTATTTTTTATGGTGACTAATTTTTTCCTCCAGCTTTCTTATGCCCTATTCTGTTAAGAAAATTGGGTCCAAAAGGAAAGTGGTAAGATTTTTTTTTTTCGATTAAAGTGCTCCACCACTCAGACGGTGAATAAATTGGAACGTCCTAGAGGACTTCCCCACCCCCTCACGCAATTTTCTTTCTTCTTGAAAGAGGACAAGCAGTACTTGTGCTAAAGGCTCTTCAAACCGAAACTCAACCGGGCGCCCAAGGGCCTTCGGGTTTCAAAGCTGGATTTCGGAGCAGCACCACCTGCTGGTCCTACACGCTTCCTACGTGCTGCACCCCAAATCTCTCTCTGGTGGACCCGCGTTCTTTCTGAGCCTCCTGCCCTAACACTCGTACAAGTCAGTCAACATACGCGGGCAAAGCAGAACAACCCAGGCAGCAAACCTGCCGGTCCCCACAGGCGGGGAAGGCCGTGCACGCAGCGGCGCGCTCCAGGGGCGGAGGGAGGAGAAATGGGGGCGGGGACGCGCCGGCGCGAGTCCGCGGGTGCGCGGCG
>NW_007726304.1:290606-294983 GCF_000696425.1 Galeopterus variegatus | reverse complement strand
CACTGAGGGTTGCGATCCCGTTGCCGGTCGCGGTACGGGCGTGACACTGAGGGTTGCGATCCCGTTGCCGGTCGCGGTACGGGCGCGACACCGAGGGTTGCGATCCTGTTACTGGTCACAAAAAAAGACAAAAAAGGGAAAAAAATAATAATAAAGTAAAGGATTTCCCCTGCTTCCTGTCCTTCTCCTTGGGGTTGATTCTAATTTTCCCAGCTGAGGCGGACTGGACAGAACAGTGGTTACAGGTGAGCCTTCAAACCCACACGACTTGTATTGAAAACCAGCCCCTGCATGGACTAGCTGGGTCATCTTGGTGCTGCAGATTGGGTTCCTGAGAAGCAGACCAGGGGATGCAGGATGTTGGCTAAAGAGTGCCCTTGGGGTCAACACCAGAGGGAGGGGATGGGAGCAGGCATTGACAGAGGTCGACGCGTCCCGCGCGGTCCCGCCCCCGCGACGCGCCGGGCGGTCACGTGACGGCCGCGCGCGTCCCCGGCCGCTGCGGGTTCCGAGGCCGAAGAAAAAAAGACTGCGAGGTGGCCGAGGCTGTAGCCAGAGAGGTGGGAGTCAGGGCGAAGCCCTCCCGGGGGGCAGGGTGAAAGTCGGCCACTCCGGGATCCTGACTCGGGGAGAGGAGGCATAGCCCCGCAGTGTCACGTCCAGCCGCGACACTCTCTGGGTCGGCCCTGCGCTCGGGGCCTGAGAGGGGCGGCGGCGGGGTCAGGGGCCGGTACGTAGATGGACGCCCTCGGGCCGGCGCGGCTCCGGCTGTCCGGGCGGAGGCGGGATGGGACGGCTGAGCCCTTTCCGCCGCCCCCGCTTTGGCTACTGTCGCAGGCAAGAAGACTGTGACGGCCTCTGCGTTGCCCGCGGCCGCCGCAGCCCGTGCCCTGGGCGACGGTCGGAGCTAGTCTTGGTCGGGGTGCGAGAGGCTGAGCAGCGGCCATTACGGCGCAGCCTCTTGAGCGGGTGCCGTGTCGCCGCCTTTGGTGGCAGCCAGGTCCCTGTCCTCCTCGGCGGTGGTGTCAGTCCTCTGCCAGGGGACGGCGATGGTTTGGGGGGTAACTTGCCCCCTGGTGACCGTGTGGAGTCAAGCACTTTGGGCCTTGGGTCAGCTCGGAGCTAGAGCATGCAGTCCCTGCATTTTATCTTGACCCGGAGTGTCTTTGGCTACTGCTTTCTCTCCTCTCTTCCTCCTCCTTCGGCTCAGTGTTTGGGGCTTGACTAATACGTGGAGAGCAAGCCGTCCACCCTGCCCTGGTAAAACCCAGCGCTGCATATTCATAGTTGTTTTGACGGTTGTTAAAGCATCGGAACAATTAAGAGATCTCAGAATACCCGTCGAGCCTCCCCAGCCTCTGTGCATCTTGAAAGCCGAGGCTGTTGCTTTGTTCTTCCGGTTGCCGGGTGCGGAGCTCTCTCCCTACCCTCCATCCCGTCTGAAAGAGTGCGGGTCTTCCATTGTTGTCGCTGTTTAATTCTCCTGCGGCTTCTGGAGAAAGGCTGTAAGATTGTTTTCGAATGTGTGGAGATGGAACCGTCCTCTGCACAGGTAAACTACAGGGCTGTATGGAAGTTTAAACACAAATTCTGGCAATTAGGCTTTTTTCTTGTTAATCATTTTGGTATATATTTTAATTTTTTTCTCTGAGTGCCAGTTTAGTGAGCACTTATTTCACAAGTTTGAACATTTTGTTTAAGTAATATTGAAACAGTGTAGAACTAACTGAGGGGAGAAGAAAGCCAAGAATGATAGAGAACGCTTTGTTCTTTGTACGCTTGACACTTCAGGTGCTTGGGACCCCGGCCCCCTCTCCCCCGGCCTCCCCGTGTGTATACTTTACAAATGGGATGTGAATGTATGACATTGGCCTTGAAAGCACAATATAATTACAGAATTTGGAAGTCTTAGGGCATTTGGTAAATTAATCTGTATTTAGACTTTTAAAAGACGTGGCATATTAGGACACATGAAGAAAATGACCCATACAAATAATGTAATGTTGGCTTTGCCGTTTTACGACTAGCAAATATTAGTGTTGAGTGTCTGGGTGCTCTAAATACACATGAAAATAGGTCAAGTAAGTCTCTTTTTAAAGAGAAAACCGGAAGGGCGAATGCCACTCTAAAAATAGATTCTGAATGTGTTTGTTTTGGCCTTGAATATCTTAAAGTGGAGCATATTGTTAAGCTTGATCTTTGATTTAGAATTTATGACTCAAATAGGCCAATATAGGTGGTGGGCAAAATGAAAATCATGGTAGTTAAACATTCGAAGGTTTTTGTTATTTGCTGGTTCTTAAGAACTTGGTATAATTATAGTCATCAGAAAGGCTTTCTCTAAATAGCTGGTCATTAGACAAGAGGAAGAAAAAGAGAACTGACGTTTCTTTTAGGAGACATGTGTCAACTGGTAAAGTGTTTTGTTTAAGTTTCCACCAACTTGAATTGTCAGAAGAGAGGAGTAGTTTTCGAAAGGATCCAGAATGATTTCTTGACTTACAAGAAGAAAGATATTATTTTTTTTCTTTTCACAACATTGCTCTGTTTAAAGAATATCGTTTTATGTATTAGCCGTATACTAGTATGAAACGCCCGAGACATTGTCAGTTGGGAATGGAATGCTTTTTTTTCCCTCCAGCGTTAGTAACAGAAGGTGCTGAGCCTTTTCCGCTCTCTTGCCTGGTTGCCTTGTACCAAAAGAATCCGGATTTGTGAAATAACAAGCTGGATTAGGAACAATCTTTGTGGGTATAGAAACCTCTTTATTCACACTGGGCTACAACCACCTGTGCTTATTTATGGACTCTAGTGTTCATGGCCTGTTACCTTTTGGGTTAATTAAAACAAAATCTGTTGTTAAATGGCTGTTAGTTAAGTCATTTAGAATTACAAAATTATGGAGCAGGATGAAATAATGAAGACATGGGAGTTATGACTTGACCAAGGTCACACAGATAATTAGCAAAAGAGCCTTTCTTATTTACAAAATGGTTACTGGCCATGAGACTAATGTGTTTGATTTGATTAAAAGACAACATTTGTTCACATTTACATATTGTGTTTTATTGAAATAAAATGCAAAGCCCATCTTTTTTTTTTTTTTTAGGGAAAATTTAAAGGTTTACTGGTTAGGTATGAAGATTGTGAAAACAGTAAGTAGATTGCCATACAGTAATGTCTTTTAAGGGAAGTATATACAATAAGGATTCCTTAAAATAAAGTATTGGACCCCATTTAGTTGAAATGAGTTGTAACTGAAGACTTGTTTTTCCTTTTGTAAGCTGATTTTTAACGGGGGATAGTGACGGCTAAAAATGGAAACACTGGGGCGTTTAGTTACATCTCTCAATTTGAGAGTCTTTCTTAAGTAATATTAAGATGTATCTGCTAAAGGCCGGCCCGTGGCTCACTTGGGAGAGCGTGGTGCTGACAACACCAAGTCAAGGGTTAATTTTTTTTTTTTTGTCATTTTTTTTTTTTTTTTTTTTTAATACAAGATGTATCTGCTAAAAGTGTATCACACCTGATCTCTCTACTCCTTTTTCTGGTCTTTACATTTTCTTTTTTTTTGAGTTGTATACCAAAAGTTGGAAAGTTTGAAGTATTTTTTTCTTTCTGTTCTGTCACTGAGAGCTTTTATATAGAATGTTGCCTGTTTTGTTTTTGGAATAAATGAAGGGTATAAACTATTTTTTTAAACACTAGCTGTTAATAATTGGAAAAATACAGGAAGCCTTCAAATATTTATAATTTGATATTTATGTTTTTATTTTTATTTATATGTATTTATATTGATGTTACATGTTCATCTTTTTCTTTGGCTAGTTCTTTTAAAAAGATAATCATTTCTTTGAATCCATTATCTGAAAAAAACTTGAACTTTTTTCTTGAGCTAGTTGTGACTGCCTTGAAAAGTGAAATTGCAATTCTATATATTTTTATAGAAAATAACAGTACGTGCAAATAATAAGAGTGTGAATTTATTGAGAGGTCAGAAATTGTAAGCAGTAAAATATTACTTCATTTTCACCTATTATTTATTCAGTTGGTTGAGTGGGTAAACATTTAAATGCACTGATAATTCCTAAACCCCTCTATGTACTTTAAAATTTAGTCTATAGTTTTTTTTTTTTTTTTTTGCTCCAGGGTTGTTAAGGGGCCAAGTATCTAATTTAGTTTCAAATCTTTCCTTTTTATGTTATCCTCTTTTTTTTTTTCCATTAAATTTTTATTTTGTCAATATACAATGTATATGATTATTATGGCCCATCACCGACACCTCCCCCCCTCCTCCCTCTCTCCCCTCCCCCCCAAGAATGTCCTTTCCGTTTGCTTGTTGTAACAACTTCAAAAAGGTATAGTTGTTATATCTTC
>NW_007726304.1:240429-290581 GCF_000696425.1 Galeopterus variegatus | reverse complement strand
AATGACTTGTAGATTACACAACAAACTCAATACAATGATCTATTAAGAGGAAGAAAAAAACAAGCAACCCAATAAAAAAATGGGCAACCTCGCCAGCCTTTATCGTTCAAAGTCTTTTGGATTTTAGCCATCCTCATTGGGGTGAGATGGTATCTCAGTGTAGTTTTGATTTGCATTTCCCGGATGCTGAGTGATGTTGAGCATTTTTTCATATGACTGTTGGCCATTTGTATATCTTCCTTAGAGAATTGCCTACTTAGCTCTTTTGCCCATTTTTTTATTGGGTTGCTTGTTTTTTTCTTCCTCTTAATAGATCATTGTATTGAGTTTGTTGTGTAATCTACAAGTCATTCACTGCAGCAATCAAATATGTTCTGGGAATAAGATACTAAAATGATGGATTAGTATGTCTTAAAAGACTTGTAAGATAGGAAAGGATAGACAGAGCTAATGACCAAGAGCAACACCTAGCAGGAATTTGTGAATCAAAAAGCTTTGTCTTAGAATTGTGGGTAAAATAAGAGTAAATTGACTTTTGAGTGATGCTCCAAAAACCTTGGTGATGAATAAAATGTAGGGTGTCTGTATAATTTATTTTCCAAACTGGGACACTTTTGTTGGGAAACCAAGGACTAACCTGGACAGATGCTGACTAACCTGGACAGATGTTGGGCCATTCTATATGGTCATTCTAGTGAAGGATCTTAACTTTATTGGAGAAAGAGCTTTGTGAAACTGTTTTGGCTGTCTAGGAACCCATTTTGGTTTATTCTTGGGTTTTTATCTACATTCTGGAGAATTCATTGCCAATGAACAATAGCTGGATAAATTATGTGCTTGCCAAAAGATATAAAGATAGCTTGAATCTTATATTTGTAAATGTATGAACTTCCTCTGTTAGAATTTAAGTTCTTTAAAGAAAAGATTAGAATTTAGATATCTTTGTATCTTTTGTAGCTTCCAGCTAGGTGCCTTGTTCCCAATTAGAACTCAAATATTATTATGTGAGTAAATACATTTTGTTCTTTTTTTTTTTCTATTTCTCTCAATTTTTTTTTTCCTTTTTGTCTTTTTTACTGACCGGTAACGGGATCGCAGCCCTCGGTGTCGCGCCCGCACCGCGCTCAGCCAGTGAGCGGGAACCGGTCTCCAGATGGGATCCGAACCCTCGGCGGGAGTGCCGCCGCATTCCCAAGCAGCACCCTCTCCAGTGCGCCACCGGGCCGGCCTTCAGTTTTTTTTTTAAGGAATTTAATTTTCATTTGTCCAACAAATACGAGTTCAGAACAACAAAAATGATTGGCAGTTAACTAGCCACTTAGAGATATAAAAATGTTTTCTGTGTTTAGGGGCTCATGGTTTAATAGAAGTCATACATCACAAATGAATGTCAGTTCCAGTGGTAAGTTTAGTAATAGGAAAATATACAAAACATAGAGGAGGAAACAATTAACTTTCTGGAGGTAGTCAGAGAAAGTGGTAGGGATGACCATACCTATTGAAGAACAGGTAGATCGCAACATATTGAAGAACAAATAGATATTCATAAGCTATGAAATAGAGTAGACTATACCATGCAAGAGAAAATACAGAGCTACAAAGGGAGGTTTGGAGGATTGTGAGTAATTTGGTATAACTAAAGTATTAATCTGGGAGGGTGGTTGCTGTGGATAAACAAGACTAGAGAGTTATGAATATTTAGGGTTTAGACATTAAGGCCTTTGAATGTTGTCCTAAGGAGCTTTGCCTTTATTTATTTTTATTTATTTATTTATTTTCCTTTTTGTCTTTTTTCGTGACCGGTAATGGGATCGCAACCCTCGGTGTCGCGCCCGCACCGGGACCAGCAACGGGATCGCAACCCTTGGTGTCGCGCCCGCACCGCGCTCAGCCAGTGAGCGGAGCGGTCTCTATATGGGATCCGAACCCTCGGCGGGAGCACCGCCACACTCCCAAGTGCCGCACTCAACCGAGTACGCCACCGGGCTGGCCCAAGAGCTTTGCCTTTATTGTATAGGCTGGGGCGCCAATATTGGGCTTCAAGTATTGAGGGAACGTGGTCCATTTTTTCCTTTTAGATACCACTCAGAGGCTTAGTGGATGAATTTGAGGGTGATATTGAAGGAAGATAATCAGTTAGGCTGAACAGTAGTCCAGGTGAGAGATGATACAGGTCTAAACTAGGGCACTAGCAATGGATAGAGAGTACAGGATAGACTCCAAAGGTGTTAGGGACAAAAGTTGACAGATTTGCTGTGGCTGGTTGGAAGTGGGGAGGGAGGTGAAAGAAAGGATTTTCTCTTTTTCTGCATCAAAACTAAGTGGTTAAGGCATGGAAGCTCAGATGCCACATTGTAAGATTCATGCAGAGATGGGGGTTTGTGGAATGTGTGTATATGAGAGACAAAGATATGAGGGAGCCAAGGGTTCTGGTAAGAAAGAAGTTAAAATGATTGGGTTCCAGATCAGGCAGAAAAGGAAATGAAATAAGGAACTGAATAAAGGAAAGAAGATGGTCAAGAGACTGCAGGTCCCCATAAAATTAAAGAACAGGTGTGGAAATGAGTAAGTGAGCTGGAAGGACAAGAGCTAGTGATCTGAAAGTGGGGTTAAAATTTCAGAAAGGCAGCAGTTTTAGAGGACAACTAGTTCCAAATGTGGTCATGATATTTTTGCTGCTGGAGAGGAGGTAAAGTTCATTGAATTTAGGATTTTAGAAATTGAAAATTGAGGACATTGTTTCTCAGATTGTATTTGATGCACTACTTACACAGTATCGCCTGGAGTGAGATTCCCGGGCTTAAACCCATGTCTCAGGGTAGAGCCTGAGTATGTGTATTTCCAACAAGTAAATTAAGTGATTATGAAGAATAGAAGTTGGGGCAAGTTTAAGAACCTCTGAGATAGATGTTGGTTGATTCATTATCAAGGATATTTAAATAGGCTT
The DNA here is from genome assembly GCF_000696425.1 of Galeopterus variegatus. Lineage (NCBI taxonomy): Eukaryota > Metazoa > Chordata > Mammalia > Dermoptera > Cynocephalidae > Galeopterus > Galeopterus variegatus. The sequence continues at coordinate 287,634 of NW_007726304.1, read as the reverse complement.
ATAGTGATATTAGGGTGAAGAAGATGATCAGTAGTGAAAAGATGAAGTCAGTGCCTTAAAGGTTGAGAGAGGGCAGCTGTAGAGGGTTATGGAATATATTATAGCCAGTGGTAGAAACTTCAAAGAGTAAGTAATAAAATTGGAACTGTAGAGTGTCTCCTCCTGTCCTGTAGATAGGAAGTGTATGGGTGTGTGTGAAAATGGGCAGCTTCTGTTTTGAACAGGCTGCAGGAAGGAAGTGGATGGAGTCTTTTGTCGTGCCATTGAAGTTGTAGGCACCTAGAGGGTAAAGTTAAAAGGGCTGGGAGGAAAGTCAGAATAGTGGAGTGCATATCATCTAAAGTCAGAGTAAAACAACAAACCAGGTTACTTAGAAATCTTGTTTAGTCAGTTACTTTGGAAAGTTCTCCAGTTTTGAAATGGATTGTTGTTTGTTCTGTTAAACATTTGGTGGGATAAGCTAGCTTGTATTTAGAGGCCTCATATGGTCTTAAAAATATTCATGTTTATACACTAAATCTTAGATGCCTTAAGGACATAGATGTCCACACTGTGAGAGGCACATGGAACTGAAAGAATGAAGATTCAAGTCTTTCGTATTTTGTGTTTACTATGAAATCTGTCATCTCTTTAGTTATCATGTATTTTGATTCTATGTAAGTTCTGTGTAATGTGATGTGCCTCCCGCATGGGCATGATGAAGTGGAAGGAGTGGAAGGCGGAAATACTAAATGAGAAGAAAGAAGATCAATAACTGAGATGATGTTCTGGATGGTGCCTGGTAAAATATAAGTAAACAAAAATTTACTATTTAACCATTTTTAAGTATACAATTTAGTGTGGTTAATTCACTTATAATGTTATACAATCATCACCACTATATATTTCCACTTTTCCATCATTACAAACAGAAACTCTGAACCCATTAGGCAGTTAATCTCCATTCTCCTCTCCCTGAGTCCCTGGTAACCTGTAATCTACTTTCTGTGTTTTGAATTTGCCTATTCTTGATATTTCATGTAAGTGGTATCATACAATACTTGTCTCTTTGTGTCTCTCTTATGTCACTTAGTATAGTGTTTTCAAGGTTGAGCCATGAGTTCGTTTTTGAGGAACCATCTAATTGTCATTTACAGCAGCTGCACCATTTTACATTCCCACAAGAAGTGTTGGGGGATGTATCTCCACATCCTCACCAATGTTTAGTTGCCTTTTTTAAAAAATTATAGTCATGCTAATAGACATATCACTGTGGTTTTGATTTATATTTCCCTAATGACTAATAATGTTAAGCATCTTTTTGTTTGCCTATTGGAGAAATGTTTATTCAAGTGCTTTGCTCATTTTTAAATTGGATTATATTTTGGTTGTTGAGTTGTAGGAGTTCTTTATGTATTCTGGATATTGAACCTTTCTCAGATTTGTGAAGATTTTCTCCCATTCTGTAGATTTTGTTTTTACATTCTTGATAATGTCCTTTGGTGCACAAAAGTTTTTAATTTTAATAAAGCCCAATTTATTTCTTTTCTATGTCATGTCTTTGTTACTCATGCTTTTGGTGTTATATCTAGGAATCCATTGCCAAATCCAAGGTCATGAAGATTAGTCCCTACATTTTCTTCTAAGAGTTTTATGGTTTTACTTTTTGTATTTAGGTCATTGATCCATTTTGAGATAATTTTTTTTATATGGAGTAAGGTAGGGGTCTAACTTCATTCTTTTGCATGTGGAAATCCAATTGTTCAAAGAGCATTTGTTGAAGAGACTATTTCCCCATTGAATGGACTTGACACTCTTGAAAATCAGTTGCCTATAGATGTATGGGTTTATTTTTGGACTCTCAATTCTATTCCATTGGTATATTGTGTATCCTTGTATGACTATCACAGTCTCTTAATTTCTGTAGCTTTGTAGTGAGTTTTGACACTGGGAAGTGTTAGTTCTTCAACTTTTTTCTTCTTTTTCAGGACTGTTTTGGCTATTTGGTATCCTTTGTAATTCCATATGAATTCGAGGATTGACTTTTCTATTTCTGAGAAAAAAGCTGTTGGAATTTTGATAGGAATTATGATGAATCTGTAGATCACTTTGGGTAGTACTGTCATCTTGAATATTAAATCTTCCAATCCATGAACACTGGTTGTCTTTATTTAGCTTTTTTAAGTAATGTTTTTTATGTAATGTTTAATCTTTTTTAAGTGATGTTTTATAGTTTTTAATATACAAGTATTTCACCTCCTTGGTTAACTTGATTTCTACGTATTTTATTCCTTTAGATGCTTTAGATCCTTTAGATGCTATTATAATTGGAATTGCTGTCTTGATTTCCTTTTTGGATGTTGACTACTAATGTATAGAAACACTGATTTTTTTCATGTACGGAACTTGTAACCTGCTACTTTGCTGAATTTGTTTACTAGCTTTCTTGGGGATTCCTTGGGATTTTCTATATAGAGAGAATAGAGATAGTTTTTACTGTATACTAATAGAGATAATTTTACTTATTCCTTACCAATTTGTATGCCTCTTATTTCTTTTTCCTGTCTAATTGCTCTGTTAAATCTTCTAGTAGTGTTGAACAGTAGTGGTCAAAGCAGTCATTTTTGTCTTGGATTTTTTTTCACTTTTAAGATAAAATTTGCTACTGAATTTTGTTAAAGGATCATACATAATTGATTAATTCTGTTGATCTTAATTAGTCTATAGAGCAGTTGATGTTGAAAGTTTTTTCTTTTGCAGCACAAAGAATGAACCAGCAGTGGAAGAGAAAAAACTGCAAGCTGGCTGACAGCTGGTAAAGAAGATGTTTTATTTTTGTGGCAGGCATCTGTGGGATCTGTAGTAGAAATGTAAGTATAGCATCATGGTTTTTCTAATGTTTCAGTAAATTAAGTGAATTGGTATAAAATACGATAAATCAAGTATGTGTCATATTTAATTTTAACTATATAAAGTGAACATTTTGTATTGACTTATAGATGCTTTGTTGAGATAACTTTACTCACATTAAATTATCATTAATATAGATTTCCAAAAGTCTTCTCATTGGAAAAAAATCTTTGTATGAAGAGAAATTGAAGACAGAGGAATTTGCTTATATAAAGCTAAAAAAACAACAGGAGAAATCTCCAGATCCTCTAGGTTCTACCTTCTCTTTACATAGAAATTTACTTCAATAACCAAGCTAGGAAGACAGTATCAGCTTTTATGAATAAGAGAGACTCTGGCTTATAAAAACACTAGTTACCAAAAACTTGTTTCACTAAGTTAAAGGAATATCTTCATACCATAATTGATTTTTTAAAAATTTAGTGTATTATCGCTTTTTTGTTCGTATTGATTCACTCTGGTCCTCAGTTTTACTACTTGTGTTTTCCTGTCATTTAGTCTGTGTTTAATATGCTTTAAAGTTCTACCCTACCTTGAACGTGCCCATCTTGAATTCTATTATTGGTGAAACATTTTTCCACGATGAACATCATATTTCTGTCTTCCAAATTAATATGAACACTATCCAACTTGATATCAATCATGCAAAATACACTGAACGTTTTATTGACTTTTAAAGGCTTTGGGATTCCAGTGTTTAAAGTACTGGACCAAAGAATGACCCTTGTTGATACTATTTCACATCCCCCAATTTGACATATAACTTTTGCTATCTACTTTTCCGATATGATGCTCTGATTGTATACTGCTATTAAAAGTATGACGGTATCATTTTTAGTCTGTGTTGAGAATTTGATAAAAGAAAAATTATACCAGTAAGCATTTTTCTTTAAAATTTGGGGCAAATATGTCTTTCATTTAGTCCTGTTTATTTACCTCTCACTATACATTTTTTTAAATCTTGTAGGTCCGATAGTCTAGGTGCTGATCACCAAGAAACTTACTGTGGTCTAGTAAGTGAGACATATATATGAGGGTACTTCAGAAAGTTCATGGAAAAATAGAATTAAGAGATGATACGGAACTTTTCATGAACTTTTTAAAGTATCCTTGTATAATTAACAATTAAACAGTGGGGTAAAAACCATATTGCGATAACAGTGAGATACTATTGGAAGTGAGAAGAGATTAATTCCATCTGAAGGGTTCAGAGCGAACAGAAGAACTTTTAGCGTGACCTTAAAGAATGAGTAGAACTTTAACAATCAGTGAAAATTAAGAAATATGTTTTAATCAAGAGGATGAGGAGGGTTTTACCTGCCTAAACATCAAGGCATTTTAGGGAAGTCAGGGAATAATCCTATGTGGGAAAGTAGGATGGGAAAAAGAGACTTCAAAGTACAATGGAGTGAATGTTTATTTAGTACTTATTGTATTACCAGGTGCTTAATGAGTGTTTTACTTGGATTATTGAATTTAATTAATGTGTATAATAGTAGTAGCCTCATTTACTGGTGACGTAGCAGAATTAGAGAGACTAAGTCACTTGTCCTAGATCAGTGTTTACCAAGTTTCTCTGAGAATAAACCCCTGTGGCACTTCTTAAAATTCCTAACCCAGACCTCTGGATCCAGATTTTCAGGAGAGAGCACACTGGCTAATTCTTACCTCTAGGGAAGTTAAAGGCTCTGTCAATGGTCTTGAAAGCCGATATTTAGGAATTTAGATTGGATGATGTGGGCAGTAGGAAACTATTAAAGATTTAGAGAGGACTAATTAGACATGCCTGAACTGAGAGAAAAACAGAGGACTGTAGTCACCTGGAAGGTTAGTATTTTGTACAAGAGAGTATATCCAAGAGTCTGGAATTAGGGTCACAGGCTTTGGGAATGAAGAGTACACATACCAAAGACGTTTTTGTCATGGAAAAGAAAAATGGTTAAGGGATGGGAAGCACTAAGAATAATTCCAAGTTTTATCCAAAATATAGACCAAAGGAAAAGGATGCAGCTTTAGAGGAGCAGATAATTTTGTTTTCAGGCATGTTTAATTTCAGGTGCTTGGAGAATATTGAGGTGGACTTTTTGAATAAAGAATTAGAAATATGGGTCTTAGATTTTGGGAGTTGTACAAGTAAATATATTAATTTGAAATATTCAGTAGATAGGCTAGGCATAGAATATTGTGTGAAAATAGGACCACCCACAGAGCCTTGTAAGCAGTACTGATATTTAAGGGAAGCTAGAGAAGATGGAAAGAGTTGAAAGAGAAAGGAGAATTGGGAGAGAGTGCTATCACAGAAATGAAGAGTATAAAGTTTTAGGGAAAGAGTAGGTAGTTAATATCATTTAGTGCGGTGGTCCAAATAGATTGAGGCTGAAAGAGGCCATTAGATTTAGCGGGGTTTTTTTGTTTGTTTGTTTTGTTTTTTATATAAAGAGGACCAGTAAGGGGATCTTAACCCTTGACTTGGTGTTGTCAGCACCACGCTCACCCAGTGAGCTAACTGGACATCCCTATATGGGATCCGAACCCGTGGCCTTGGTGTTATCAGCACCACACTCTTCTGAGTGAGTCACGGGCCGGCCCAGATTTAGCATTTTAATTGATTTTGAATTTTAGGGATAGAGAGTTGTGATCAAAGTCTTGGAGGAGTTAGGGGATGGTGCTAACACTAGTAGAAATGGAGGGGTTAACTTTGAAGACAACTAGCAGTACCTCATTCTGAGCCAGGAGGAATGAAAAAGCAGAGTAAAGATAAAGATCAATTTTGAGGATTTATTTTCGGTTTATCTAATTTCTCTATGATATATGGGAGTCAGGATATCTCTTAACAAGGAGGTTGGAAAAGTTTTGTAATAGTCTTTGGGGGAATAGGGAAAGGAAGATGTCTTGAAGTCATTGATAGCAGGCTTGATGGTCTCGGGAAATCAAAATAAGCTAATCAGAAAGTGAGTTTCACAACTTTTGTACCATGCAACTCATTACAAAAGTGGAAATTTTGATCAGTTAGTGTACCTTATATAAGTCCTCTTCTTGCTTTACCCTTCTTTTTTGCAAATGGTGGTGGTGGTCTCTCTGTCCTCCAACCATTCGTTACATCCCTTGCACACTATTTTGCCTCACTTATAAATATTGGAGTAATCCAAGGTTCTTTGGCCCTTTTGTCTGCTCTCTCTCAGGTGTAATTTATCAATTTTCATGACTCCAGGTACCATGTAGTGTTGGTGACTCACCAGACTTTTCCAGCTTAGATTTCTTCTTAGATTCTTAGATCTACTAAATTCAACCCTCATTTTCCTGTCTCCACCTGGAGACCTTATAAATATCTCAGTCATTATGTCTGAGGCAGAACTCTCCTCAAATTCTGAATCTTGATGAATAGTGCCACCATCCATCAGTAACCAAATGCTTGCATTTCTATTTCCTTAGCATTTCTTATATTCTACTGTTGGAACCTTATATCAGTACCCTCCCTCTCAACCTCTTATACTTGGATTATTAGCTGGATATATATACATTGTAGTTTCCTTTTTGCCCTTCCCCCCCCACTACCAAACTTTTCTCCACACTGCTGTCCAAATGGTCTTGAAAAATTACTAAACTGACCGTTACTTCCTGATTAAAACCTGAATTCCTCTTGCCTTCTTAGGGGTTCATGTGTGGACCCAACTTCACAGAGATCCTTGAACTCCTTGAAATTATATGTAAGATTTCATCAAATTCTTAATAAGGCTGTGATCTAAAAATGTTTACGAACCATTGGCATTTAGAGTAAATGTCTAAACTCATTAACTCAGCATAATGTACAAGGTCTTTGCAGCGCCTCTTCTTGCAAAGCACGTTTCATCCATTCAAAGTGTATCTGTCCCCGGCAGTAACCATCCCCTCCTTTGCGCTGGTTGGTATTTGTTGTGCCTGTCATAAAACCAGTAAGTGAGGCGTGTGTTTATTAACTTATCTGCTCTTACACTTTGATGGCAAGTATTGTTATGTATTTCCTTCCTGCTGCCATGGGCATAATAGATGCTTAGTTCAAAACTGAAAGGGAACAAAGGGAAATACTGAAAGTGACAGAGCACTTCAGGCAAGAGATGTATATTTCATTCTTTCCTTTATCAGTCTGAAATTTGTTAACTTCTTGAAACTATCTTTTTAAAAATTATTTATAGTGGTTCTTATATTTGGATAACCATAATTATTTTGGAGACAGTCTCTAGCAGTTAAGAGTACATACTCTGAAGTCAAATCACCTGGATTTGAAGGCTGAATTTGAAGCTGGCTTTATCATGTATTAACTGTTCGTCTGTGGCTTTAGGCATATCACCTGAGCTTCCTGAACCTCAGTTCCCTCATCAGTAAAATAAGAAAAATAATTGACCCATTTTATAGGATAATGTGAGCATTAAATGTAAAGTGCTTCAAACAGTGTCTGGCACATATACTATCAATAAATGTTAGACATTATGTTTATATTTTTTTTGTCCTTTTTGAGACCGGCTGCACCGCGCTCAGCTAGTGAGCGCTGTGAGCGCACCGGTCATCCCTATATAGGATCCGAACCCACGGCGGGAGCGCTGCTGTGCTCCCAGTGCCGCACCCTCCCGAGTGCGCCACGGGCTCGGCCCTACGTTTATATTTTAATGTAGTAAAAATAGGCATTCAAAAACACCTAGCAGAGATTAAACACCTGTGATTTATAAGACACTACGATATGAAAAGTTAAGGATTTTGTCTTAAGCCCTTAAGAATGGTCATTGTTATCATTTAAATTTTATTTTATTTTTTTGGCAGCTGGCTGGTAAGGGGATTTGAACCCTTGACCTTGATGTTATCAACACTACACTCTAACCAACTGGGCCAACTGGCCAGACTAAATTTTAAAGTTATACTTTTAACCATTACATTTAATTTGTATTAAACATCAAACTATTTATATTCCAGAAGAGCTAAAGATTTGAAGAATTTTTTCTTTTAAAAAATAGTCAAAGTTTTGGGAAGGAAGATAACTTTCTTTTTTGATGGGCCCGCACTTTTGAAAAGTGATGTATTATTTTATACCTTTTTGTGTGTTTTTAATTGGATTCTGAACCTAGATTTTAAAAAAATCTGATTTTTAATGTTTGGAACTTTTATTACTGGTTAAAATGTTCTTCAATATTATGTATTCTAAAGACCTTTTTTGTTTATAGTAATTTTACCTTTCCTTTGACTAGATGTCTTCAACGAGGTTCAACAAAACCCTAGTATTTGGAGGTTTCCACTGTCTACACCCCTCTATATTTTGTCTTGAGAAGACTTACTAGTGTTAATAGACACTTAATTGTCTTGCAGAAATATTTTACATGGTTTATCTATGGGAAGAAGAATGAGATTTATGCTTAAAAGTTATAATAACACATGAATTTAGTTAGTAATAAAGTTTGTTAAAATGAGTGCTATAGGGCTGGTTGGTTAGCTCATTTGCTTAGAGTGCAGCCTTGTAACACCAAGGTCTAAGGGTTCAGATCCCCATACCGGCCAGCTGCCAAAAAAAAAAAAAAAAGAGTGCTATGTTTATTATGTTCATTAGTAAAGTTGGATTAACTTCACTCCAAATTTCTCTATATTCAGTTATTTTTAATTTAGTAACCAGGAAATTTCCTTTTTCAAAATTATTTACATATTGGTATGATTCTCTGCATACGTTTAGCCTCCCACCTATTTTAAGATCTTCAAAACTATGCAAAATAACCTTGAAGTTTGTCTGATAGGCACGCTACTGGCTTTGGGTTGCTTTGTCTTTATCTTGTTATATATGTTTATTTTACATAAGAAGTATTACAAAGTTTTTCTCCTTGTTTCTTAGTTGGTGGTAGGTTAACAGTATACTTGTTGGGTTAAACAGAATAGAATATAAAATTTGCTGTGGCAAATTGATAGTTGATAGTGCTTCAGATGAAATAATGAACTTTAGCTATCTGGTGTCTGTAATTTTTTGCTGATGAACTTTATACAACTTTACTTCATTTTGATGAGGGAACCCAAATACCTGCCTAAATAGAATATTTTTGCCTTTCCAAGTGTGTTATTTTTACAGTTTATACCTTCTTGTGAGATGGTCATAATTATTCTGAAAATTATGAAATGTTATGAAAATTTAGTTTTGAAATTATATGCTTAGGTTTATTCATGCTTGCAGGAGCAAGAGTCACACAAAATACTGATCATAGTAAGCAGGGTGGAAAGTAATGTTTTTAGATTGAGAACTTCCTTTTGTTTAGATAAGCCAGCTGAATTTGATGGAAAACTGATGTTTTGGGTCAATTTTACTTAAAGCAAATATAACAGGTGTGGAATTATGTATTTAAAAGTAGTGCATTGGTCCAAGTGACGTGTATATTTTGTTTACATTTAACCAGAATTTTATGTTTCTTATTTATCAGCCTATCTTTTGTTCACAAAGTACCTAGATGGTTTAGGATATGGACTTTTTATATATGAGATGTTGTTATTGTTTTTCTAAAGTATTGGAGAGCATCAGCCTGTTTTTCCATTTTGTGTCAGTAGAAATCATGAATAAAATCTTTCTTCCTCACTTAAATTATTACTTGTAGGTAGATTGCTTTCTTAATTTTTTTTTTTCTTAATCGGAGCTTTAAATAAATATGAAAATTAAAAACAAGACTTTCAGGAGTATCATTGAAGCTAAATTCTGTGACCTAAATTTAAAGGGATGAAAGTTTCTGAGAACCTAACAAAACGTGATGTTGGACAACCAAATCTTTTGAGTGGGTAATAGGTGGGGAATGTTAATTGACTAGTTGCGAAGCATGTGCATTCACTTGTAACTTAGGTTGTTTTAAGTTACAAGATCTTTGAAAGCAAAGGTTTATGTCAAAATATTTTGAAGCTCCTATACTGCCTGACATATTATGAAGTAGTATTTGGTTGGTTTGAAACTTTCCATAGATTAGGAAAAAGTTGTACTTTGCTGGTTTCTATCACTAAAGTCTCTGATGAAGGAGTTGATTGGAAATGTAATTAAAGGTTGAAAAAAGAATTTGGAAATTAAGCATTTCAGTCATTTCTTCTTTTGAGACTGTTGCTTCCTTTTCTAAATATGTGCAATCTTTAAAAACTTACTATCACTTTGAACCTTGTCTTTTGAGGAACTAAGGACACAGAAAAAGCAGTAAAAGAATAGATTGTTATAAGATTGGATGTGCTATGATGAAAGCCTAATAAGAATATTGTTTTCCAATTTTTGATTAGTGTAAATATTTTTATTGACTATCCCTTTTGTACCACTAGACCCATCTTTGAGTGCTTGATCTTAGAAAAAGCAAAGGTCCTTATGGTGTTTAAATTCTAAATATTCTGTGTTTAAAACGGCAGAATTAACAGGTGCAGAGAGATTGTCACGCATGTTAAGCAATTGTTGATAATGGCTTCTAGTCTCAGAGATCATCACCTCCGTTTCATGATCTTTTTACATCCACTGGTCTACTTCTGTCATTTTCTTTCCTTTTAAAATGTCTGTGGTTTCTTGTTTCTGTGGGATAAAAATCGAAACAGATGTTTCTTTAGCAGGGCTCCTGATTACAGCTTCATCTCCTGCTTATTCCATTGCTTATATGACTCAGTCCTTTGCATATGTCTCTGCCTGGAATCTCCTCCACTCCATAGTCCCCTCTGCACCCCAGACTTTCTAATCTATGTCCATCCTCCCATCTCTCTCTTGTCATTATTTTAGTAAGTATCTTAACACATTTTGGTTATTGCAGGAATCAGGCCATGTTGTGATTATATGCTTGTGTGTATGTTTCCTTATTTAACATACTAGGGATGTGTGTTATTCATTTTTATACCATCAAAACTCAGCATTGTATATGGTCCATGACAGGTGTTCAGTAAATGTTTGTCTCAATCGATAAGGCAGATGTTCTAAGCTTTGTCAGTGTTTAAGCTTGATACATCCAATTTGACAAATGTTGTCTTTTTCTTTTTCTCTCCTTTCTCTTCACAGCAACTTTGATATTCATATTATTTCTCCTTTGGTCTTATGATTATAATGTTTATGGAGCTTTAGTGATAACAAAGCATTTTTTGATCATTTTTGTCTGAGCTTTGTAAACTGATTTGCAGGTAAGGAAATTTGGACTAAGGATTTAATTGAGTGCCTAAGAGCACATAATTAATAAGGGAAACTAAGACTCAGGTTTTAGATTCTAGCCTAGCATTGGTTTCACTGTGTAACAGCTGCCTTAATTCAAATTATCATTTTTCCCTTAGCTTGCTGCAGCTTTTCATGATATAATTCTTTAGTGTGCTTCTTCATGGCTGATTTGTAAGTGCACTGACACAATCTTCATACATTCCCAAGGTCCTGTGTGGAAATACAGAGATGAGCCAAAAGTGACCTGTCCCATGTCCTTATAAAGCACACCGGCTTTTTGGGAAGATTGATATTAAAAAAAAAAATCCACAAATAAGTGTAACATTGCAATTCTGATAAGGAATGAGGAGTGTGTGATAAGAAGTTAATAGGGTGATTTGACTTAGTCATGGATGCTTTCTCAAGAGGGGTATAAGATGGGTAATGTTTTGCCCATTGCAGGGTATGGAAGGCAAGAAGTGAGGAGGAAGTGTCCCATGTAGAGAAAACCTGTTATTGGAGGAGGGTTAGCCAGTGTGGCTAGAAACCTAGTCAGGGGGAAGTTTGATGTGAGATGAGTCTGTCATGGGAGATGGGGGTGAGACATGCAGATAGATTCTGTTAAACATTTTAGTTTTTACCCTGAAATCAACCGTTTTAAGCATGGGATGTGGCTGGACCAGTTAAAATGCATATGCAGTAATTTTATAAACAGTGTTTGCTTGGCAGCTAGGGAAGGGTAATAGTTGAATTCAGGAGATGTTTAGAATGTAAAGTTGATACAACTTGCTGATGTTTTAGATAGGGAGGTGTAGGAGAACGGCTGTTTCCAGGATGGATTTCTGGCTTAGATAAGCAGATTGATAATGGTGTCACTAGGGGGGCTTTTAGGGAGCAAGTAGAAGGAATCAGATTATGAGTTCAATTTTGGTTCCTTCGGGACATCCTAGAAAAGATCTAAAATAGGCAATTATAAATATAAGTCCATGGTTGAAAGGAGAGGTCTGGGCTAGTGAAATCAGTTCGTGTATCAGTTGTGTATAGATAATAATTGAAGCCATGAGTATAAATGATACCATCTTGGTCTTAAAAGAATACAGCTAGGAGAGCATATGGTTTAGACAAATAGAAAAAGGCAACAACAACAAAAAAATCCATTAAGAGTGTTTCACAGAGAGGAAATAGTTAAGTATGACAGATGACTTGAACCAGTGAACCAGTTGAACCAGTTGAACCAATATTTTTAGATATACAGCAGGGATAGGGAACTCCTAGAATTTCAACTTTAGTTTTAACTTCATATCGTCTACCTGTCAAGTACCAAAAATATATTAATATATGGCAATATTTGCAAAATCGCTATAGTAATGTCCTAAAAGGCTACAAAATTGTTGCTTTCTGTAATTGTAATCTGAATTACTTTTAGCTGTCTTCTGTTTCTCTAACTACTTTCCAGATTGATTGTAAAGTCAGTCTAGATTGTACATTTTTAAGTCTTTGCATTTAGTTCTGGTTTATAAATTCTGTGTCAGAGTAGAAAAGATATATTTATCTAAAATTTGTACCTTGGTTGTATTTTTTTTTTGGGGGGGGGGGTTAACATTTGTGTACTTCATTGCTCCCTGCTAAAAGCCCATGACACATAAATACAAATCAAAAAGATTTTCTACACAAATTAAGGTTTTTTTTTTTTTTTCTACTTTCATCTTTGTATCCCCTTGTCTAGTATGTGGCTTGCATATAATAAGCGCTTAATAAGTATTTTCTGAATTGTTGAGTTAAAATATTGGAAGAGTTAAAACACGATTTTAATAATATATATATTTTTTCTCATTTTCTTAGGATGGCTGGCTGTGGTGAAATTGATCACTCAATAAACATGCTTCCTACAAACAGGAAAGCAAATGAGTCCTGTTCTAATTCCACACCTTCTCTAACCGTCCCTGAATGTGCCATTTGTCTGCAAACATGTGTTCACCCAGTCAGTCTGCCCTGTAAGCATGTTTTTTGCTATCTGTGTGTAAAGGGAGCTTCATGGCTTGGAAAACGATGTGCCCTTTGTCGACAAGAAATTCCTGAGGATTTCCTTGATAAGCCAACTTTGTTGTCACCAGAAGAACTCAAGGCAGCAAGTAGAGGAAATGGTGAATATGCATGGTATTATGAAGGAAGAAATGGGTGGTGGCAATATGATGAACGCACTAGTAGAGAGCTGGAAGATGCTTTTTCCAAAGGTAAAAAGAACACCGAAATGTTAATTGCTGGTTTTCTCTATGTTGCTGATCTTGAAAATATGGTTCAATATAGGAGAAATGAGCATGGACGTCGCAGGAAGATTAAGCGAGATATAATAGATATACCAAAGAAGGGAGTAGCCGGACTTAGGCTGGACTGTGACGCTAATACCGTAAACCTAGCAAGAGAGAGCTCTGCTGATGGAGCGGACAGTATATCAGCACAGAGTGGAGCTTCCGTTCAACCTTTAGTGTCATCTTCTGTAAGGCCCCTAACATCAGTAGACGGTCAGTTAACAAGCCCTGCAACACCATCCCCTGATGCAAGTGCTTCTCTGGAAGACTCTTTTGCTCATTTACAACTCAGTGGAGACAACGTAGCTGAAAGGAGTCACAGGGGGGAAGGAGAAGAAGATCATGAATCACCATCTTCAGGCAGGGTACCAGCACCAGACACTTCTATTGAAGAAACCGAATCAGATGCCAGTAGTGATAGTGAGGATGTATCTGCAGTTGTTGCACAGCACTCCTTGGCCCAACAGAGACTTTTGGTTCCTAATGCAAACCAGACAGTAGCTGACCGATCAGATCGATCAGGAGCTGATCGATCAGTAGCAGGGGGTGGAACAGTGAGTGTCAGTGTCAGATCTAGAAGGCCTGATGGACAGTGTACAGTAACTGAAGTTTAAATAAAAAAATTTTCAGATCCATGCTCAAGGTTGAAATGGTTATCTGTAAAATTCTGCCCACATAACATTATACTCATCCCTAGTGGTACATTTTGGGACTTGGGTGGGAAGGGGTTTGGGAAGAATAGATCTGTAATTAAAATGTTTAACATGTCTCTGTTGAGAAATGTATTTAATGTAAGGAACTTGGGTGTTAATAGTTGAGAGCTGTTTAATAATAACCCAGTTTTCTTGAGTTCTGTTTGTAGTTTGTTTTGGGTTTTTTTGTTTGTTTCTTTAGTTCTTTTGGCCAGTGTGTGTGTGTATTATCTGTGCATTAATGGTCCTCATCTGACGCTTGCATTGTCTTATTTTTCTGCATGAATTGGCATAAACCATTACTAAAATTTGGCACTTATGAGATCTTTGATATAATGAGCAGGAAGTATAATTTAATGTGAGAATAGATGTGAATTTGGGATTTTAAAATAGATGAATAACAACTATTTTGTAGTACAGTTATTGAAATGGAAATGTAAAGAAAACAGCTAATAATTTATGTTTTGGAATCTTTGTAACACACTTCATGGCATTACCATAGGCTTTGCTGTCTAGTCCTTGTAGTTTGAGTTTCTCTTGGTCTGCATTTTTCTTTTTGATTACAAACTTTATAATTTAATAAATTCTAGAGTTTATCAAAAAATAATTTGTCTTGTTTGAGTCTGGGAAGGGGATGGAAACTTTTTGATATTTGTGGCCAAAGGTCACTAAGAAGGTGGTGGTTTGAATTGGTTGTAGGTAGCTTAAATAGTCACCTGCTGAGAAAAGTTTGATTTCTTCATAGAGACTGTTTAATCTACAGGCAGTTTGTATGGAATAAATAGGTATGGAAAAATAAACCTAAAACCTGTGAGACTTAAATTTCTCTAATAGCTGATGCCATAAATATTTTGTGTTTTCCTTACCAGTCTTCAATAATAGTCTTAACACTCTGGAGTAAATGGCAGACATAGTAAACACCATTAGTAAACATGCACTCACTTTATACAAAATGTTGTATATCACAAAATCCACTTTTATTGGGCAGTTTTTATATCTATAGCAAGATACAGAATATTGCGTTAACATGGTAATCTAGAATTTGCCTCTTAAAAAAAAGTAACGTGCTTGCTCATCAGTACTTTCAAGACACTGTGGTCACCAACCCAAAGATTTTAGGTCATCAACTCTGCCCAGTCCCAACCAGTTCTGTACTTGTCAAATCCACCTTAAAATCATACAGCCTAGGCTCTAAAGCACTATAAACATAGTACCCCTAAGGTACTAGGCTCTAAAGCCCTATAAGTATAGTATCTCTAAGGTAAAACTCTGTTAAGGTGTGAAGTATTTCCTTTCTGCACAAGTTTAATAAACTTAGCTTTGTTAAAAAAAGTTTATTTTACTATTGTTTCCTAACAAAAAAATAGGATCATGTTGATAAAGCATATGCAAGTTATTTTTACTATGATGCTCAAATGTGAATTGAATGTTACATTAGCAAATAAAAACTGTCACTACTTGGAAATGATCTTTTACCTCTTGTGAAAGGTTAGAATTGGGACTTAATTCTTTGATTTATAAGTTTTTAAAAAGCATATATTTATTACTGGGATGATCATAAAAGTCAGAGTTGTATATTTTTATTAAATTAACTTTTAAAAGATACCTAGTTATAAAAGGAGAAAGGTTAGCTGTTTTTCAGGAAAAAAATAGAAATCCGATGTAAAATGCAAATTTATGTTGCAGGATACTTCATGAGTCCCTTTGAGTAGTTTCAAATTTTAAAACTACATTGGCAGTAGTATTTATTACTAGTTTGGAAATCCCAGGTCACACGAATGGCAAATTTGTAGAGTCAGTTGACTTTCCCTATTACGGCTTTCACTAGTAGGTTATTTAAAATAGAAAACTAATAGAAAACATCAAATTAGCCTCCAAATTTGTAGAGTGTAATAGGGTGTATTTTTTTTTTTAAATGAAGGGCTATTTCCCATGACTTTTATTCCAGCAGCTTGGAACAGAAGAAAATGATTGATCATAACTTTTATTTTCTTGTCCCCTGATCCCTGTCCACTTTTGTTCTTTAACTCCAAGGTTCAGGCAGTTATTTTTGTAAATTATTTCCAGGTAAGACAGAACAAAAATCTTATGAAAAATAACCCAAGGAATAGGTTTTGTGTAGAAGCTTTTCCTTTTAAACACTGATCTTTGGTTATAAGCTAAGAACTATTACAGGAATGTAGAAATTGATAGCAATAATTTTTAAGCCAAAAGCGTTGTATATTTTAGCCAAATGTTCCAGATTACTTGGAATCTTTACTTTACAAATGATTATTTGGTAAAAAACTAGGTCAACGAGTTCAGATATTCAAAAAATTATTAAAAACAAATTTGAATACTGGTCGTAGCCTTCAAAGTCATTCTGATGTGCATATTTAATATCATTTAACTTTTATACATATTAATCATTGGAGCTTTACTTGTACATTAGTATTTTTAAAAACATTATTTATTAAATTTTCCTTTCCTGGCTACAGCCTCTAGATTTGCAGGTCCACCCCAAACCGTTCCCAAAAGATCTCTTTCGTTCTGTAATGCCTCCTCTAAACATAGCTCTTTGCCTGAAGAAACACATTTTTTCAAAGCTCGGATTACTTCCGGTGGCCCTTTGATGAACTGCTTTAGCCACTCTTTTGCCTCTTCTAGAGATTTAGTTTCATCTGAAGACTGCAAGACCTCTTCGACCATTCCTATGTTTAAAGCTTTTTGTGAGTCCAGTTTGAGGGCCCCACTTAACACTTTGAGAGTTTGTCTACTTCCGATTATTTCAACCAGCCGGGAAGCGCCACCCCAGCTTGGTATTATACCCATCTCCTTGTGGACAAATCTGATCTCACTCTCTGGAGTCATTAACCTGCAAAAGAAAAAAGAAAAACTTGTAACTACACATATATGCTATAATCAAAGTACTACTACCCATTCGTGATCTGTATAAAATCACAGGTAAGTAGTGTAGTGGATTGAGTTATGTTCCCCCAAAACTCACTGAAGCTTGAATTGTGCTGAAGCTTGAATTGTGTTGTAGTGGATTGAGTTATGTTCCCCCAAAACTCACTGAAGCTTGAATTGTGTCCCCTAAGTTTTATGTATTGGAAACTTAGCCCCCACTGTGACTGTTAAGAGGGTGGGAAATCGTATTACAGTAATTGAAAGGTGGAGCCTTGAAGAGGTGATTGGATTATAGGGCTGTGCTGTGGTGATTGGATTAAAAATGGTGGTCAGGGGTGTGGTTCTGAGGGTTTTAAAAGAAGAGGAGACTGTCTCCCTCTGCACTCTCTGCTTCCACGGTCTTGCAATGTGAGACCCCTGGATCACTGTCACCACCATCAGGTGGACTCTGGATTTCCCAGCCTCAGAAACTGTAAGCAAATACATTTTGTTTTCTTTATAAATTACCCAGTTCTGTGTATTTTGTTATAAGCAACAGAAACAGACTAATGCAGGTAGATAAATTAAAAACTGAATGTTAGAAAATGTGGCTCTTTCATCTACAATTTAATTTGCTACATAGTACTTAATACTTCCCTTTGAAAAAAATATCAACACTTATGCTGTGTTTGCTTATCCTTTACTTTACAAATAAGAACCTACTCTTTATGTTTTTTTCTAAAAGCCCAAAGTTTATCTTTCTAAAGTGAGTGGCCTAATGAGAAACCCTGGATCAAGTGCAAGTGTGGGAGTAGGATATGTTAGGTGCATACCATGAAAAAAAAACCATATTCAGTTAAGGTCCTCAGGAAAAAAAAGAAAAATTGGGGGAGAGGGGGGTTTAACCTAGCATCTATCTACAAATGTTTACTAAGAACTACCAATGCCAGGTGGTGGTATAGGTGCAGACACTACAGGAGTGACCAAAATAAAATTCTTGTACTCAGGAGCTTACATTCCAGTTTGAAGAAAAAGGTACTAAACAATATGAGGGTACTTTAAAAAGTTTGTGGAAAAATAGAATTAAAGATAATATGAATCTTAACATGAACTTTTGGAAGTACCCTCGTAAAATGTCAGTGGTGAGAAGTGCTTAAAGAAAAATAAAACGGGCAAGGAACTAATGAATAAGGAATGTGTGTTGGGGATGTGCTATTTTAGATGAAGAAGGCCTCAGCATATTTGAGCAGCTACCTAGGGGAGTGAGCAATGCAAAAATCTGGGGAGATAGTGTTCGAGTAAGAAGGAATTGCAAGTGCAAAGGCTTTGAAGTAGAACTACTTAGTACCTTGGGAGCAGGCCAGAGTAACCGTAGTAGAGGAAGCAAAGGGGGGATGAAACCAGAGAAGTAGACTTAAAGGCCTTAGTAAGGAGTTCCAATTTTATTTTTTAAGTGTGAAGTTATTTAGAAGAGGTCAACCAAGGGATTAATATCTGACATTTTGAGGGTTGCTCTGGTTGCTGTATGAAGACTTTTTATTTAGCATTTAATAGCACTTATACCAATTTAAGGAACATTGTTAACTAATCCTCAGAACAACCATATGAGGTAAAGTAATATCCTCATTTTACAGATGGGGAAACGGAGCAGAAGTTAAAGAGCTCACTCAAGGCAATACAGCTATGGCAGAGCCAGGAGTTAAATCCAGACACTTTGTCTTTAATATGTGCGTGCTTAACCTCACGGTACACGCAGTAGTTAGCTAGACAAGAGTAGAAGCAGGGATACCAATAAGAAGATTGATAGGGGCTTGGGTTAGACTGATAGCAGTGATTTCCTACAGTAGGGGTTCATTTTCCTCAAACTGTGGGGTGATTAATAAGCAAATGGAACAACAAAAGGGAGTTAATGCAAAGAAATTGGTGGGCATGGTGAAAGGCTTCACATTTGCCAGTTAAATATTTGTATATTATCAACAGACTGAGCAAAGCTATACTATTTAGGAAATGCTGCCTGTGAGGTTTATTTTGACTGCATCCTTCAATGATAAGCTTTCACTACATTAAAACCTAATGTGCACCAATATGTCTGAGTTTTAATTTTAAAGAAAAACTATTGCTTTCAAACTATTCATTACAGAAAAGAAGACCTCAAGCTAATTTGGCTTTCCAAAGTGTTAAATGTTAAACTGCAGGTGATTTGGTTCTATTAGCTCCCAGAACAGGCTCGGTCTTTGACCCTTTTTAATCTGGAGAAACATCAAGTAGAGGATTCTGACAAAAACCTATTTATTAACCCACTGGGAAACCTCTTCACAGCTGTGAATTTCTACAAAAGAAAATATGCCTCAATTACGAACAATTGCTTCCAGAGGCAAATAGCTATGAAAAAAGTAGTTTTCAATAAATAATTTTTAAATGGGGAACAAGAAAGAACAAGTCTCAGTAGAATCTGAGTCTAGCCCCAGATTGTGAGAGGAGTACTACCTTGTTATAATAAACAGAAAACAATTTCAAAATTAAGGAGGAATAGAAATTACAGAAATAATGTCCAGTAGCTTTGCACAGAGGAGTATTGTTAATATTGAATCCAATCCTATAAAACTTTTCAAAGAATGAATTAAATAGCTCTTATTATTACTTAGCTCTTATTATTCTGAAGACTTATGAGAGACTCAGTTTATATAATCATATTAAACTCTTATTTTGACAAGTAAAAGAACTGTAAGTGTCTGCTGTTTGTTAGTGTAATCATTACCGGCAATGTTTACCCTGACATCCTGGTAGAGAAGGGATGAAATTAATCAAATGTAGATATGCTTCCTGTTACTGTGTGGATGGAACAATATTATAGAAAAAACTACACATTACTGGGGAAAGAGTGTCACCTTTGACAAGTGATGGAAAGTCAAGTGTTCATAATACCTGGAAGGACCATTCAGTGTGCTATTTACTTTCTGATGAGTTAACTATAAGTTTCAGGTATTTGAACAAATGTACTCGAGAAGAACAATTTTAAAAAGAAATAATATTTTACTAAAATATGAAGTTATATTAGTCTGTTTCTGTTGCTTATAACAGAATACCTGAAACTGGGTAATTTATAAAGAAACAACATTTATTGCTTACAGTTTGGGAGCCTGGGAAGTCCATAGTCCAGGAGGTGCATCTGATGAGGGTGTTGTTCATGGTGGATCTACAGCCATGTAGGGTATTACATGGCAAATGGCTTAAGCGAGAGAGTGCTCCCTCACTCTCTTTGTAAAGAAACATGCCCATTACCATCAGAAACATGCCCATTACCACCCATTAAACCATCAACTTATTACTCAGCGAATGGATCAATCCATTCACTAAGACATGGCCCTCACAACCTAATCACCTCTCAAAGGCCCCACCTTTCAATTTCCATAATATGATTTCCCACCCTCAACACTTACAGTGGAGGTTAATACATGAACCTTTGGGGGACACAATTCAACCCATAGCAGAAGTTTTTAATAAATGTTATATAAGAAAAGTAGTTTTAAAAAATATTTATTATTAAACAACGGTACTTCTAGCAAACTCTGTGAGAAAGGATAGAAACACATAAACACTTGGATTGGGAGACTGTACAGTTTTGATGTGAAGCACATAGTCTCAGGAGCCAGATTGCTTGGCTTCGAGTCATAGCATGGCCACTGGACTGGCTGCATACTACACCCTGTAAAGTATAGCAAAGGAAAAATTCACATGGTATAAGGAGGATGAGGAGATTCATTTCCAGGTTTTAGGAAGTTATTTAACATC
The DNA here is from genome assembly GCF_000696425.1 of Galeopterus variegatus. Classification (NCBI taxonomy): domain Eukaryota; kingdom Metazoa; phylum Chordata; class Mammalia; order Dermoptera; family Cynocephalidae; genus Galeopterus; species Galeopterus variegatus. The sequence goes on along the minus strand of NW_007726304.1, from coordinate 266,947 downwards.
TTTGGGCCTCAGTTTGCTTGTCTATAAAATAGGTATAATGATAGTACTTATGCCATAGAATTGAATATTAAATGAGTTAATATATCACAGATACTTAGAACATATATACTCCACAATTCTTTTATAGGTAATCTCAGAGGGACCGTGTCTGTGTGTTTAAAAAAATCAATGTAAAATTGTCTGCCTCAACAATATCTACAGTAGAACATATAGTACTATTGATAATTTTATTTGGAAATATAGAAGTTGTCATATTTTGTAGCCTACCACATATTAAACTTTGTGTACTAGCTTTTATTATCATTCAGTTGACCATATTGATGGGTAGGCCAGGAAAATAACAGTATTTTGGCTAGAGAGGTAATATAAAGTTGTTTCCTGGAATAAAATCACTCAATCTCTAAAGTATTCAAGCCAAAAGAGCTATACTCACATTGTGAAACCCAGCAAATTATACTATACTATCCTTCCTCAATGTTGGTTATATAAATGGAGACTACAAAACAAATGCAATGTTTATACTTCCAAATAAAGGTAGAAATAATGTTGTGTTCTACTATAGATATGGCTAACACAGCAGATTTCAAGCTGATTTATTTAAAAACAGACACTTATCCCTCTAAGATTTCTTAAGGAAAAATTTTTAAAATAAGTAACTGCATAAATAAAATTTCAAAGAAAGCAGTGATGTTACAAAATTAACTAACATGATGTCACAAATTTAAAGTCTGGAATCATTGATTTAAATAAACTTCAGTTTGGGGCTAGAAATGGCTAGTCCTTTTACAATTGCATTATTAACAACCAAAGACAACAGAGCAAACTATGCCGACATGGGGAAGTATGTTATACAAAGTTATATAATTAGTAACAGCATCTCTGACCACAAATAATACTTTAAAATAATGCCTTGAACATAAATACTTATTTGTCTGCACACATACTTTCCTGGCACCTTCTCTCTTATGCTTTTTAGCTGCTATCACATCACAAGACAAACTATGGAAAATAGAAGGGAAGAACCGAACATTCTCCCTATAATCTCACCTTTCTGACTTTCAATTCTCAGATGATTGGCTTCATGAGGTTCCATTCATTTTATGCAAAGAGATTGCATGAGTAAGAAGGTGTACGGTTGAAACAGTGAAAATTTTAATTTTGTGTGCATGTGCGTGTGCGCACTTGGTGGTGGTAGAGTGGGAGAAAGGAGCTAACGGGAAAATGTTTTGTGATATTCAAGTGTGCTTTTAATATCCAGTTAGTAATCCTAGCATGATCAGAGGTAGACTTCCTTTCTTTTATTTTTTTTTGGTGGCTGAATGGTACAGGGATCGAACCCTGGACCTTGGTGTTACCCGTACCACACTCCAGCCAACTGGACTAATCAGCTAGCCCTGAATTTTCTTGATATCACAGGCTCTAAAATAAGAATTTCCAAGTAATGTGGTGGTAACTACAAAACAGTAACACGGGCAATGTGACTGCTTCCTGAGGTGGGCATCTCATATTCAAAGAACAGGCACTTCCAAGTCCACATGGAATTAGTTCTTTTGGGAATGTGGGGGGTGGTATGTGTCCATGCATTTATTTGGGTTTGTGCAAGTATGTGTATTATGCATATATTTTGCCTTTTATTTATTAAGTCATATTTTAAGAAAGGGGCCACCTGTTACAGTAAGTTCCCTTGGGATAAGCATGTCTACAGCTCTCTTTCTTTGTAATATACTTTGAACTAATGTGTAGCAGCTGGAAACGCTAATACCTGGGCAGAGAGTTATTTATATTCATGAAAGCAATGTTAGAGATTGGAAAAAATTAGATAGGCAGGTTTTAAATTGCATAGTTGAGAATTTTATTTCACTAGGGAGACAGATGATTAAAAACGTTTTTCATCTGGTGTATTAACAGTTCAATACCCCAAAAGAAAAATGGGAAAAGGAAATGCAGACAATTCACACACACATACACACACAAATCAATGAGTATATGAAAATTTATGCCTTACCAAAAATCTCTAAAAATGCAAATTGAAATATAATTTGAAATATAATTTTTGAAAAATTATAATTTTGAAATATAATTGAAATATAATTTCAATTTTATAATTTCAAATTTATATTTCAATTTAAAATTGAAATATAGTTTTTGGTTATCAAAATTAGAAAAAATCTTTTAAAAGATTACACTCATTATAAGAAAGGATGCTCCCAAACAGACACCCATTTACTGATGGTGGTAGTATAAATTGGTAGAATTTTTCCTGGAGGACAACCTGGCAATATGTGTCAAAAGCTGTGAACATTTTCATACCCTTCGATTAAATACTTGTACTACTTACAGGACTTATTTTTAGAAAATAATCTGAAATATGGATAAAGCCTATGCATAAGGTAGTTATCAGAGCATTAATTAGAGAAAATGTAGAAATAATAGGACAGAATAGACAATGTATCAGCAGACCCAACTACATGTGGAAAGGTAGGATATGATAAAGTGGTATGTCAAATCACTAGAACACAGAAGACCTTTTTAAAAAACAGTGTTGGGGGGCCGGCCCGGTGGCGCACTGCTACAGTGCGCTGCTTGGGAGCGCGGCGGCGCTCCCGCCGAGGGTTCGGATCCCACATACAGACCGGTTCCCGCTCACTGGCTGAGCGAGGTGCGGGCGCAACACCGAGGGTTGCGATCCCGTTTCCGGTCCGGTACGGGCGCGACACTGAGGGTTGCGATCCGTTGCCGGACACAAAAAAAAGACAAAAAGGAAAAAAAAAAAATAGTGTTGGAAGAAATAGCCATTTGAAAAAAAATATATATGAGCGTACTTCAAAAAGTTCATGGAAAAATAGAAATAAAGGTATTATGAATCTTTCTATGAACTTTTTGAAGTACCCTCGGTAAGATCCATTAGTCAAACCATACATAAAAATAAGCCCAAAATGGATTAGATACATAAATGTAAAATGCAAAACTATACAATCACTAGAAGAAAATGTGAATGAATTCCTGTATAACCTGGGTGTATGGAAAGGCTTTTTAACTGCCACTCAAAATCCAGATGCCAAAAAAAAAAAAAAAAAGGATTGATAGATGTGACTACATTAAAAAAAAAATGTGAAGAAAGAAAGAAATTAAAACTGAACTAAATGAACCAAAGTATTTCAAATGAAATCATACCACAGAAGGGAAAACAGCAACAATAGTGAACTAATCCAAGTAACTACTGAACACAGTGCTTTAGGGTCTCAGAAATGCATCACTAGGTGATTTTCCTGTTGTGGGAACATCATAGAGTGCACTTACACAAACCTACATGTTGTAGTCTACTACACATATAAGCTATATAATATGGCCTATGATCCCCAGGCTACAAACATGTTACTGTACTGAATGCTGTAGGCAATTGTAACACAATGGTAAGTATTTGTGTATCCAAACATATCTAAACATAGAAATTTTTCAGCTCCATTATAATTTTATGGCACCACTGTTTTACATGTGATTTGTCACTGACCAAAACGTTACGTGGTGCATGACTGTATTATACTTTGATTATTTATTCTGAGTCTGGGAGAAAACAATATAAATATGTTGCAAAATAGCAAAATGTTAAGAATTGGTAGATATGAGGATAGTATAGGGAAGTTCTTTGTATCATTCTTATACCTTTTCTGTAAGTTTGAAACTATTTCAAAAAAAAATAAAATATACAATTTCAGTTTCTCTCTTGCACCAAATTCAACAGAAAAAATTAAATATTTAATATAAACTTTAAATATATATAAAATATATATAAAATATAATTAAATATAAACATGTAATTAAAATGTTTACATACTTTTGATTGCCAAAAGCTAAAAAGCCAAGCAGTCTTTTTGTCATTTCCTATTTTCTGAGAAATTTTTTTCTCCCCTTCCCCACATTTTTTAAGAATGACTGAAATTAGACAAAAAGTAGAATCAAGGAATAAGTGTTCTAAATACCTCCGAAAGAGCATTCTGGAATCTTGAGCTTGAAACAAATCTAAGAAACCATACTATAGTTATGTTTAAAATAATTTCTTTACTAGAGAAACCTCTTTTAAAATTAGGTATGTAGGGGAACTATTACTAACATTTTCTAAAAAGTATCTAAAAAAGATAAAAATACAGTTAACAAAGTTAACTTAGAATAACAAAGTTACCACTTTTCACTGGTAATCATATAGGAATATAAAAGTTAGCAGCAAATCTGGCAACTGTGTTCTCTATGCCAAGCCTGTATGTGCTAGGTAGAATGACTCTGAAAAGATGCCCATTCCCTAATCCCTGGAACCTGTGCATGTGTTGCCTTACGTGGTCTAAGGGACTCTGCAGATGTAATTAAGGCTACATCCTTAAAATAGGGAGATTATCTGAGTGGGCACAATCTAATCAAATAACACTTAAAAGCAGAGAACTTTCCCCAGCTAGAGTCAGAGAGAAGCTGCTTGGGTAAATAGGAGAGATCCAAAGTGGCAGAGGGACTTGATCCATCACTGCTGGAGGGGGCCACATGGGAGGCATAGTAAGAAATGCAAGCAGCCTCTAGGAACAAAGACTCAACCCCAGCTGATAGCAAGGAAACAGGGACCTCAGTCCTACACGTGAATGAAACTGAATTCTCCCACTTGCAGCCTGGATAAGCCTGGAAGTGGATCCTTCCCTGCAGTCTTCAGAGCTCAGTCCAACTGACACTTTGATTTTGGCCTGGTGAGACAAGTTTTACAGAAACCAGCAGAGCTCAGCCAGATTTTGGACTTACACATCTGTGAGACAATAAATAAAAGTTGTCTTATGCCACTAAATTCGTGGTAATGTTCTGGCAGCAATAGAAAACTTCTGTACATATAAATATTTTCTTAATTTTTATTTCACTCTAAATATTTTTAATTTGTCAAGGCAGATCAAAAAATTGGAAGCAAATCATTTTATCACATGTGTAGCTTTTCATTTTCTCATATCAATTTTGCCACTAAAATGGAAACATAATGCTTGAAAGACTAGATTCTGAACATTAAGGAATGCCAATTTATACTCACAAGCTAGTCTGTTGCTTTAAAATATGCTTTTAAAAAGTCATTTTCTCTTGAAATGTTTTACATGAAAATTATAACTCAATTATAATGCAATTAATTATGAGGGTCTATATACGCCAAGTAGGCCTGAGTGTTTCCAACATGTATATTCATTACATCTACTATTGGCTGGTGCTTACAGGTTTCTTGGAGAAGTGGGCAGTGTTAGAATGCTGTATGAGCTCATTTCTTTTGTATATTCTTATTAAGTGTATCTCCATCTGCTGAACTACTTTCCATTGGTAATGGAAGAGTGACATGGATGAAAATGTCAGTTGAGTGAATTCCAGGCAATTCTCCAAGGTAAGAAAGTTAAACAAGCTAAAAAGGGCCAACATATATACTTTAAAAGGAATTTATCTTTAGCAGAATGCCATGAAAGCTTTTGGTGTCCTTTTGAAACAAGCAGATATTCTGTAGTTTGTCCCGTAGGCAATACTGTCTATTAGCCTCTAACTTTTAAGAACTCCATAGTTGCTTCTGGAATGTGAGTTTTAAAAGGCCTGAGTAGACTAGGACAGTGCTTTTCAAACTTCAATAGTGAAGAATCAGGGGGTTTTTTTGTTTGTTTGTTTAATGGGGATTCTGATAACTTTATTTTTTTTATTCCTATATTTATCATTATACAATGTAATCATTTTTTGTGGCCCTTTACCAATTTCTCACTAACTCCCATCCACCTCCTTTTCCCACCTCTTGTGGCCTCAGTCAAGATCAGTTCCTTCTTCATGCTTTTTTTTTTTAATTGCTAATCAACTGTGGTATTGGTAATCAAAATTACCAATAATTCTGTAAAACATAAAAATGTATCACTAGAAAAATGAAACAAAAAACCGAGACATAAAGTTTTGTGAATGGCTATGTCTAGTGGTGTATGTTGGTTCTAAAAATATGTTTAATGAAGACACCATTTATAGAAGAATTGGTCCACAAATGAATATGTTTTCACTGGAAACTGCTCTGTGAATACATATGGTATATTATTGAATGTATCTGATAGACGGCAGTATCCTTAGACATTTCATAACAACTAAAATTAATTATTTAATGAGGCTCAAGAACAGATTATAATTCTTTCATTTTAAGATTAACGTAACAAGGCAATTTAGCAGTATGAAAAGATTAAATAATTTCTGCTTATTCTTCCTGTGATTTTTGCCTTTTGTCCTAAGCCTAACTATGACCAAACACAGATGAGTAATGAATATGAAGACAATGCAAAAGTCTAATAGGATGAACACCAGACCCTATGTATGTTAGAGTGTTCATTTTCTTCAAATGACATCTAAAAATTCTTAATTTGCATTTATTTTTGGGTAGCAAAGTTTTAAGTGTAATAATACACACTTGCATATAGCTTAGAATTCTTTAAATATATTATATATTTAAATATATATTTTATATTTATATATTGCATACATAATTATGTTTAAATTATATATTGCATAAGTATCTGTTTTTCAGCATAAAGTGAGGAAAGTCTTTAATCCTTTCAATACGCAGAGCATTTCCTATTTAGTTTAATATCACCCAAAAAATCAATTACTGTTTCCTCCTCACAGAATAAAACATAGCAGCATAATGCAATCTGCACTGATGACAGTAGAGGGCGCTGTCACATGAAATGACCATTTTTCATTGTGAACAAGAACCCTGCTCAATTAGGAAGTACTAATTTTCAAAAAGGCTAGAATCTCTGTAAATTGTCTTATACACCAAAACTATTTAAAAATATTTAGGTGAGTACAAAGTTACATATTTTAACTGATAAACTGAAAATTGAATGATAAATTATAAAAAAGAAGAAAAATATAATAATTCACTACTTTGAATTAATTAGCATACTGAATCTTCTCCATACTATTTCTGTGTGAAGTTGAAAAAGAAAAAACATAGAATATATTTGTTGTAGAGTACTTAGCTTATAAAACTATATAGGAAAGCAAGAAAGAAATTACCATAAAATTCAAGGTAACAGTTAACCCTTGGTGGAAGGGAGGGGGTCGTGACAGAGAAGGGGCAATTGGGGGGCTTTGGGAGTGCTAGCAATGTCCCAATTCTTACCTGTATCATGGTTACATATGTCCCAATTTTGTAACAAATTATGAAACTGAACATTTATGTTTTTTATACACAAAACCAAAGTATTGGTAGGCCTTATTAGAATTGTACCAGTAGTCAGAAGAACTGTCTTAAGGCGCAAAAGATTGTGATAAAATATTATGAATGTAGGAATATCTATTTCAAAAAAGCGTTCTAAACCAAGGGTCCATGTAAGACATTTTATGTAAAGTTTTCTAATATAGAATTCCTAGCTTTCATTATACTCTCAAAAAACTAGATCAGTGTGGGTCTATCATTCAGATACAGTATTAATATAGGTACAGCTATTTTAGAAGTAATTAAGTTTCAAAACTATTCACACAACATAAAACAAAGCATATCTAATACAAGAAGAGGAGAGTTTCTTGTTAGGGAAATGATTATCTTCACTCATGAAGTTAAAAATTCAAATATGCTTAAACCCAAATATTCTTTCTGATAAACATATAAATAAACAAAATGGCATTTCATTCTCATATCTCTATTTCTTTAAAAGATAAGTGATTGTTTAAAGCAAAAATATAATAATCGTGGATTTTTAACATGTAGAAGCAATATGTCAATAATACACAAAAGACAGAAGGGAAATAGAAGTATTTCAGAAGGTCCTTATATTTTATGTGCAGTAGCATATTATTTGAAGGTGGACTGTGACAACTTTAAAATACATATTATTAACCCTAAACCAATTAGCAAAAAAAAAAAAAAATGTATGTACGTGGTACAGTCAACAGTAGAGGTAAAATGGAATCATAAAACGAATCTAAAATCAGACCGAAAGAAAGGGTAATAAGAAGGAACAAACAACAGATGGGACAAATAGAAAACAAATACCAAGATGGTAGATTTAAACCCAATCATATCAATAGTAACATCGACTATATATATATGATGCAAACACTCTAATTAAAAGGCAGAGATTGTCACTCTGGATAAAAAAGTAAGACCCTAATACATGTTGTCTATTGGACTCTAAACAATGCAGACAGATTAAAATGAAAGGACAGAAAAAGATATACCACAGAAATGTTACTCATAAGAAAGGTGGCATGACTATATTCATATCAGACAAAATAGATTCTTGATTGGATCCTGGACCAGGAAAAGGACATTAGTATGATAACTGAAAAAATTTAAGTGAGGTCTGTAGATTAAAGTTAGTTAAAATTATTATTAGTTTAAAGTATTATATCAATGTTAATTGGTTTTGTAATTGTACTGTGACTATATTAACATTTGGGAAAACAAAATGAAAGGGAATTATATGTACGATTTTTCCAAGTTTTTCATAAGTCTGCAATTATTTCACAAGGAGAACCTAAAAACATTTTAGAAATTGAAAATTTCTGCTCTTCAAAAGACACTAATAAGAAAATGAAAAAGCAAGCCACAGGCTGGGAGAAAATATATTGTCACAGTATTTATATGTAACAAAATAGGTACTATATTTGACTTATATAGAGGACTTTTATCCAGAATACATAAAGAACTAGAATTCAATAACAAGTGAACATCCCAAATGAAAAGGGAATGAGTATAAAAACATGCCAGAATGTTACCACATTGGCATTTCTGTAAAAGAGAGTAGAATAAGGTAATCTTAAAACTCTAAGCAAAAATATTATGTGTACATTGATGTGTACTTTAGGTTAAGCATTATGATAAAACCTATATATTCATTATCTCATTTAAATCTATCTATAAATATTTAAGGACAATACTTCCATTTTATAGATAAAGAAAACAAGGCATAGAGAGGTAAAATAGTTACTTGCTTAAAGCCAAATAGATAAAAGTAGCAAATTGGGATTGAACCTATCTGTCTCCAGATGTATAAAATGTATAAACCCCTACCTACTAAGACTGACAGAGAGGGAGAGGGAAGGAAAGGAGGGGCGGGGGGAGGACGGAGACAGGCAGAGGGAAAGGAGGAGGAGGGGGGAGAGAGAAGAGGGGAAAAGAGAACAAATTCTAAATAGGAGAAATGAAAAGAATATTATCACAGATCCTAAAGATATTAAAAAGTTATAAAAGAATATTATGAACTACTTTATTCCACTACATTTGTAAATTTATACGAAAAAGATGAATTCCTAAATTTACCAGAACATACACAAGAAATAGACTCTGGTTGATCTTTACCGTTTTGCCATTTTCCCCCTAATTATGCTATTTGTAGTGTATTACCTTTTGCATTATAAAGAAGCTCAAGTGTGTAAGCCAGTACAGATTGCAGATCACTGTACTGGTTTTCTTATAGCTGTGCTACTAAGTCTTGGGAATGGTGCTGAGAAAGCAGTTTCAAGCACATGTAAAGCATTAGATTCTGCAAAATGTCATTCCTATATAGTATAGCAATAAAACACTGAAAATAATTCTAGGGACTAAAGAGTTGGTCCCAAATAACTTTCTCAAACTTGATTCCCTTGACTGCTCAAAAGCTCCACAAAGTTGCTATAAATCACAGTAGAGTGAACATATGAAATGGATCCCAGGAAAGCTCTTTTTATTGGTAAGAGGACAGCTATAGCAGTCTCTCTTTCTCCATTCTCTTTTCCCTTTTTTCAGTTGTTTACTTTCCTTTGTATTATTCTTTTAAATTTTAAAGTTTCACATATTTCTTTAGGTTTCCTCCACAGAGGTTTTGCTACTATGGATTTGATTTATTCAAAAAATCATTGTGTTTTGTTATTTTTTTTGAAATGCATAGCAATTATACTAAAGTTATTTTAATGACCAATGAAAAGAAGATGTATACTAATTGATTATTCTGTTTAAGTATACATAAAATATTGATATTAAGACAAAAAATAAATTTGAGCATGTTAATTATATTTATGCAAGAAGTAATGCAATTTTCATCCTACCTGAAATCACATGCTGTAGTAAATTCTGCTCCTCCACCCAATGCTCGCCCCTGAACCAGCGCGACACTTATTAAAGGAAGTCTGTATATTGAAGGAAAAAATGGATGTTAACATTTTTAATTTCAATATTAACTTACAAATGTTATTTTTAAAAAATCTTAAAATGCAATGGAAACAAAATTACTGCACTGTGTTTATAATAACACACATCAAAGGTTAGTGGAACCTGTGCACCATACTAAGAAAAACAGTATGATACTAAAGCTAATTTATACTAAATGCCATGTATAAGTTTATCAAAACACCTCCCTGAATCATCATATATTTTTAAACTGTAGCCATATTGTAACTTCCTTCCAAATAAATGGATGCTTTTGTATAATTTATCACTCCTGGAACTTCTCAGCAGCTGGCAATAGGAAATAATTCAATGTGATATTGTCTTAGTCCACTTTTATTGCTACCAGGTTAAAGGGGGGAAAATTAAGGCTGTATCCAATGGGAAGAAATGTGATACAGGAGAGAGCTCCAAAGCTGTCTTATGAAGGTTCCTATCAAAAATTTTCTCATTACTGCTTGAAATGATCCACAGACTAATCCTATAAAAGGCATGATTTTGTGGTAAAAATAATCTTGTATATCTTCTGCTTTCAAAGCCCACGTTGCAAAGTGTGCAAATACTATAAGGTAAATCTAAAATGTTTTCAGAGTATCAAATTCTTTGTAAGTTCTAACCAAAATGCAAAGCTACAGGTCTAAAGTAATTGAAACTTTCTTACACACCACTCCCATGTCTATTGCTTACTATAACTAGTTATACACACTCTCTACGGAAAGGGCTATGTCTTAAATTCTTTTTATCCCTCATTTCTCTTCTTAAAATACTTGTGTTTACTTCACTAACATTAAAGTAAATGACCGTCCTGATGGCACAAAGAAATAGTTCACCATTAGATTAAATGTAATTTGAAAATCAGCTATTATTTTTTAACTGGTGCAAATAATGAAATAATAAAGGACAATTTTTGGTCTTGTAGAAATCATATTTTAAAAAGAAAGATACATTACCTCATAAATCTTGTTAAAGTGTTTTGCATGAACATACATAAGGCCATTCCATCCTTTAAATAAAATAAGCACAAACATAAAGTTATAATACAAATATATTACATAAGAAATTTTTTAAAAATTCAGGTGTAGATAGTAATGAAAACAAAAATATTTCTAACTTTTTATTTATTTTAAGTTTATTTATTATTATTATTTTGCATTCTATGATGTTACAGAGCAGTTGGGGGAAGGGGAAAAAGGGAAAGGGAAGTTAATAGTGTGGGAGAAGGAGGAAGGAGGAAGGAGGAGGGGTGGGGTTGAGGCCTGTGGCACCCCCCTCATTCCTCCATGGTAGACCAGGGGGCTTCCAGTGGCGTCTTGGTCATTGCGGGACTGGGTGCAGATGTCAGGGGGGTGTGGCTGATGCCCTTGCCCCCTCATCACCCCAGCTCAGGAGCCCAGGGTGCTTACTGCAGTGGCTTGGTGGTCATCTCTGGGCTGGTTGCAGGTGTTGGGGGGCGTGGCTGAGGCCCCCAGCCCTCCATACTCCCTGGCTTGGCAGTTCAGGGGGATTCTGGTCCTTTTAGGTTTTATAGGTGTTCTTTGATGATGTGAGACCTTTACTAGTCAATATCAAACTTTGTCTCTGGTTGTGGGTATTTTGTTTTTTCTTCCAGTTCTGTGTTGGATTATTTGATGTTCCTACCACTTAAACTTTGCACTAGAACTAATTAGTTGTCCTTTGCTTATTTCTAAAATGGAGGAACTTCCTGGGGGACCAGTATACTTGAGCCCTGTGGTTGAACTAAATTGCTGCTTTGCTGCTGATTCCCTAGGGAAGGCTTTTTGTGAAGCTCAAGTATTAATGGTTGACTTTATAGTACTTCCTGCTCTTGTGAGATCTAGTACACCTGGGTTGTGTAGAAACTCTGGTCTGGGCCTGAGTCTTTTCAGCAAACTGCACCCCTGCAGTTCTGTATTCCTGACCAGTCTCCACTGAGTGGGCCTGTGCTGACTGGGGGGCAGGTCAGCTGTCCTTGCTGTGCCCCAGTGTTCCCCCAGCGGGCCTGTCTCCCCCACTGCCTGTGTTGCAAACACTTCCCATGGCACAGACCGTGCGCCAGTCTCTTGTGATGACTCACTGACCTCTGAGTGGATCCTTTTTTTCAGTTGTTGTGGCTCCTCGGTCTTATGTGGGTCCACGGGAACTGTTAGTCTTGCTGGCCTGGGGGCCACCAAGGCCCTCTCCTCTCCTGCTGCCTCCAAGCAACTTCATCCAAAGGGCACAGCTGCAGCTTCTGCCAGCTTCTGCTCTGTGCACTCACCAGCTCCAGCCTTGAAGCAGCTGGGGCCTGAAACGGTTGGAGTTCTTTCTTTCTCTCATCGTGGACTCTCCTGTCTTCATGCACTCCATAGGTCTCTCCTCCTCTTCCCCTGAGCTGTAGTAGCCCCAACTTGGCTGTTATTGCTTTTTATTTATTTATTTATTTATTTATTTATTTATTTGACCAGTAAGGGGATCGCACCCCTCGGCACAGTGTGGTCTGCACCACGCTCAGCCAGTGAGCGCACCGGCCATCCCCATATAGGATCCGAACCCGCCGCCTTGGTGCCACCAGCACCGCACTCTCCTAAGTGAGCCATGGGGCCAGCCCTGTTATTGCTTTTTAATTGTTGCAAATTGGTTGATTTGTGGGAGAGAGTGACACTGGCGACTGTCTATTCTGCCATCTTGACTGACTAGACTAACTTTTTATTTAAAAAAGGTTTTTATTTAAAACTCTTTGATGTTGTCTGAAATGTAAATGATGCCATATTTGACTCTGTTGATATACTAGGGTTCCTTGAGCTCAGCTTTATATGAGGTATTAGTCAAGACATGTATGAGAGTCAGATGACATACCTAGAACAGTATGAAGTTCAACTCAAGGTAATTTGGGAGTAGGAAGCATAAGATATACCCACCTAATATCCCTAAGAAGATAAACATATAAAAGGAGGGAAAAAAGGGAAAAGTTATATTATACTTTGCTTTTTATTTTTGTACTTCTAAGCCTTTTATCTTGGTATCTCCACAAATTACAAATGCTTAAACAAAGTTCTTAAAAGTAGTCCAAACTCATTGCCTCTTCTTTTTTTACCTCACACAGTTTCTTCAACCCAGTGTAATCTGGCTTTCAGGCTTCTTCCCAAAAGACTCTCCTCAAAGGTTTCTAAAAATCTCCTAGTTTTTATTAAATTAAATGACTTTTCCTATTCCCCATCTTTCTCCATAACACCTTTCTTTGATGAGTTTCTTCATTCTCATACTCTCTCTTAGTTTCCAGCAACATTTTACATTCCCAATTCTCTTCCTATTTCTTTGTTCTTTCCCAGTTTTTTACTTGGCTCTTCCTATTCAACTGATCCCCTAAATGCATGTATTTTCAAAAATCCAATTCATGATTCCCTTTCTCTTCTTTATTTACAATTTCTTCCTTGGAAGTTTCATTCACACCCATGATTCAATTATTATTTTTATGTAAATGCTAAAACTTACTAAACATATCCACATTCTGCCAATACCTCAAACTCAGCATGGTAAAACCTTCTGGGAGTAAAAGAGCTGAGTTTGAATCTCAGCGCTGCCATTTTATAATAACAGGAATTTGAGTAAGTCATAACTATGACCTTCAGTTTCCCCATCCATAAGGAATGAGGGATAGAAAAAATTTGTTCTATTTGACTTAAAGGATGGTTGGAAAGATGAAAATGTACCTAGATACTCCGAATTCTGAGTTAGTGGTCCACAAGGCTCAGAACCTTCATATTATCTTTGATGCTTCCATTTCACAATTCTCCCATGTTCGATTAGTTACCAAGTATGTCCCCTCAGTTCTTCCTGTGAAATATTTCCAATATCAATCCCTTCTTTTCCTATTTTCACTGCTCCTGCACTGATTCAGATCTGTGTTACTCATGCCTAGATTTTTTACAACAGTTTTGCTTCCTAACCAATCCCTCTGTATCTCTTAAATATAGCTTCCATCCTACTACCTAATAAACCTTCCTGTAGGATGATGATTTCATATCAACGATAGAATAAAGCCTAAATTTCTTGGTAGGAACTGATTCCACCTGATTCCAAACTATCTTACAAACTTTATTGACTACCATACCCCTCATCCAGGAATCCCACCTTCAGCCACAACAAACTGTTTGCTGTTCCTCTAACACCTTACACTTATTCTTGCTCCTGTGTCTGCTCACATCATTCCAACTATCTGGAATAGCCTGTCCTTGTCTCTACCTATTTCAAGAAATGTCAAGATCAAATAATATTTTCCCATCAAGATTTTCTAAATTCCACCGTAATAGTTTTCTCCTTTGTGTTTCCATTTTTATTTTTTGTACCTTTACTATAGTACGTATAGATTGTCGTGTATGAATTATGTGTTTAGATTTATTGTTAGACACATTATCTATACAAGATGAGGGCTAGGGAACATAATAAGCCCTCAACAATCCTACCAGAGATACAAAACTGCGACCAATATCAAGGTGATCTGATAATAATAAGTATTTTATGAAATGCTTCAGCAAACTGAGAAGAGTACCAAAGAAGAAAGAATTCATTTTAATTGGAGTTGTTTGGAAGGCTTGATAGAGAAGGGGACCTGACATTTGCTAGATCTACACAATAAGTTCCTTGAGGGTGAGTGTATGCCTCCTTTATCCTCAGAATCTAGTAAAGTTTTTCGCACTTAGTAGGTGCTTATTGAAATTAATGCAATCAGATGAATTTTAGATGGAGAACTACATTAATTTATAAAACATATGCAGTGAAGAAAAGGCAAAAGACAATGTGGTAGGAATTTCCTAATCCAAAGTCTTTATCAGAAAGTTCAGTCTATATCACAAAGTGAAGAGGAAATTAATACAAGCACAAAGAGCTAAAAAGCTTTAAAAGTAGACCGATTTACATTCTGTTTAAAAACCTTGTCAATGGAGCCTGCTATATTATCTACATAAAGTAACTTTAACAGGCCTATTTTCTCTTGTTAGATTTTGATTACTTGAAATTCTGACAGAAGTATTGTTAGAAATAAAGGAGAAGCAGGTATTAGACTGCGTACTATATAATTTTCATTCAAAAAGTAAAAGTCAAACTAAAGATGTTTAGAAGCAGTATGAAATAATGGTGAGGAGCACAGACTCTAGAGCCAAACTGCCCAGGTCTGAATTTGGGTTCTACCACTTTCTAGTTAGTTTGACTTTGCTCAAGTTACTTAGCCTCTCTGTCCCTCAATATTCTCATCTGTAAAAAGGTACTTATTTCATTGAGAGGGTTGGTTACGATTAAATAAGTTATGGAACATAAAGAGGTTAGAACACTGCCTGACATATGGTAAGAAAACAAAAACGTTATCTGTCATTGTTATTATTAATAACACTAATAGTACTGGCAATCATAAAATGAGTATGTGTTGGCTTTACATGTATCATAAACTAGAAATTAAATACTGGCCAACATGATCTAGGGAGTAGAAAGACTTAATTAAATTCATCCCCAAAGCTGTTGAACCAACAATGGTTAAATGCTTAATCATCTCACTGGGCTGAAGGAAGAAAACAAGCCAATAAGAGATCAACCCCCACCTGTGCTAGAATAAGTTAGGGGTAAGGAATCAATGAAAAGCTAGACCTGCTCTAATGCGTGAATGCTAGAAGCTGAGGGCTGCCACAGACAGTGATATTTTCTCTCTATCTGGATGATACCCTGAGCTCCAACTCTACTTCTCTAGCTCTTCCCAGTATTAACAAAGATAAGCACAATGCTCAGTAAAAGTGCCAAGAGGAACAAATAATATTATATTTATTCTAAGCCACATATATGAGTGGAAAAATACCCAGCTTGTAAAAGTATCTTATCCTAGGACCATAAGTGAGCCTCTTAAGTATTTGTTGTATGGATTTATGAATTTCCTCAACATATATGGAAGGATTTAGAGAAAATTAAAATAGCTTCCCTATAAATTAATAAGGCTAAAATGGAACTGTACAATAGTAGTAGCAAACACAAGAACTCTGGGGTCACTAGAAATCTAAGCAACAGAGAACTAAGGAGCAATAGATTTGCAGGAAAGTAATGAGAGGTCAGGGGGTAAAGGAGGACATTACCTTCAAATTAGATTGAGAGTATAAGGGTTTCTAAAATGCCAGACTTTTCCTTGATGCATTATACCCACTCATTGGAGATTAAGCAGGTTTTTATTTTCCCATATCCTAATACTTATAATTGGACTTTTGATTACTATTTACCTCTGAAAAGAGACTTCTTGTATCTACAGAACATCTGTGGCATCAAATCCAAATCTTATAATCGGTTAATATTTACATAAGATTTTTTTCTATTTGATTCTTTTCTCCTTCCCATAACTTTTCAGGGCCAGTCATTTTGTTATGCTAGTCCATCTCCTGGCTTCTACCTTCACAGCCAAGAATTAACTGCCTAAAAGGGACAGTTGGAGCTCTTTTCCTGCTCATTACACAAAAGATGCCAAAATGAAACCAACTTCTTAAGGGATGAGTTACACTTAAATAAAATTTTTTAAAGTGATAAATTAAAAATTTTGATAGTTGTTGATGCTGTTACAGATATATGAGGGGTTCTTTTTGTTTGTTTGTTTTTAACAGGCTGGGCATTTTTCCACACAGGATAAATGTTGCTTTAAGTAAGTATGATGTTAAAAGTTCCTTTTGGTACTTTGGCTGAGCATTGTGCTTATCTTTGTTGATACCAGGAAGAACTAGAGAAATAGGGTGAGATCCCAGAGTATCATCCAGACAGGATGAAAATATCACTGTCTGCAGCAGCTCTCAAAACCTTTTTAGCACTTCCTAGCTTCCAGCATTCATAGAGCAGGTCTAGCTTTTCAATAGTCCCTTACCCTTAACTTACTCTATCACAGGTGGGGGTTGATCTCTTATTAGCTTGTTTTCTTCCTTCAACCCAGTGAGAAGACTGGGCTTTTGTTTATGTTTGGCATTTTCACTAATAAAAAGTGTTTTAAATTTTGAAAAAATACAGTGGGAAAAACAATCATATTTTATTTTAAAAAGCCATTTAATAAACACTTTCAAGCATTTTATTATAATTGGAAGAGAATGTAATTCAATTACTAAAAGCATCATACATTCCAGTTATCTCATTGTCCTCAGAAAAGCAAATTCATCAAATAAGCTGTTGTTAGTGATGCATCTGTAACAACAAAGAGTGAGTAAGTTGGGTAAAGAAAAGCCTCATTGAGAAGAAAACTGTTTACAACTTAAAGTTATGTTGAGAGTCTCAGAATGTCTCAGCTGTGAGGGGCAGATGTATACATGTGCGGCTGCAACTCATGTACATGCATGAGCCTCAAATGTCTCAAGTCCTTTTAAATTTCAGTTTTACACATATTTTCAGTTACTTCTCAAGTATATACTGATATATTCTACATGAAAAATGGAAACAGTTATCAAGAACTTCACATATACTGTTTCTTTAAAATCCTCATTTGAAGGCTGGCCAGTTAGCTCAGTTGGTTAGAGCTCTGTGCTCTAACACTGAGGTCAAAGGTTATAATCCTGGTACCGGCCAGCTGCCAAGAAAAAAACAGACAAAAATAATAAAGTCATCATGGGCCGGCCCGTGGCTCACTCGGGAGAGTGCGGTGCTGATAACACCAAGGCCCCGGGTTCGGATCCCATATAGGGATGGCTGGTTGGCTCACTGGGTGAGCGTGGTGCTGACAACACCAAGTCAGGGGTTAAGATCCCCTTACCGGTCATCTTTTAAAAAAAAAAAAAAAAATAATAATAATAAAGTCATCATGTGACAAATATACCGCATACTTTATACATATTACTATGTTTCTTAATATTATACATAAGGAGAATTTATTCAAATTGTTTATTTTTAATGCTATGTATTTCCTATACTATGACTAGGGAGATTTCATGAAAGTACAATAAATGCTACCCTGGGAAATGCTTTAAATAAAATAAGTTATTTAAACTCCAACTGAGGTTCTAAGCATACTCATTGTAAAGCAGACTCACAATTCCAGATTTCTTGATTAAACTGGCAGAAATATATAGCAACAAGTGATGGACACTTGTGGTGACTTAAAGCATCAGGGCCATACCACCTTAGTACTTAGCTGTTGATCAAAAGATTTACTGCAGGCATTGAAGAGCAGATTACTTGGAGAATGTCTATACTAGAAAGAATCAACTTTACTAAGTGATCCCTTACTTGAATAAAAACTCTCTCTATACATGCTTCCCTACATGACTTATATCAGACCAACAATGTATACATGAAACAATTAGCATGTATTCACTTCTAGCTTTTACATATATAGGAAAAGAAGTCTGGTCACATGATCTAGAGACAGAAACAACCTTCTAACTAGAAGAAAATAAGTAAATAAAATAACCATTCAACTTTTAAAGATGTTTTCCTACTCAACTTATATCAGATCCACAATTATCTATTATCTCATTTCATCTTCACAGTTTCTTTCATGAACTACATAAGGTGATTAGTAATACAACCATTCTAGAGATGAAAAAAATTTGTGTGTATATACATATATATATACACACACACAAACACACACAAGTGACTTGCAGGTCACATAGCTAATTATCAGTAGAGCTTGGGAAATAATCCATATGTTCAAATTTCCAGCTTAGTGCTCTAACCATTGTGATGCATTACAAACTTAATTCTAGTAGTGGGGCTTCAAATTATGTATTATCTTGCGGGTAATGTTTATTAATATCTCAAAACTTTTAAAATAAAATAGCTACCTTTTACAGACACAGTGTTAGTAGGTATTTTATATATAGTATCTTGAATCCTCACAATAGTTCTGTGAAATATATATTATAATCCTCACTTACAGATTAAGAAAATAAGACTTAAAAAGATTAAGTGATTTACCCAATCACTTGCTCAGGAAGTGTTAAAACCAGCATTCAAATCTAAGTCTATCAAAGTCAGTGCTATGATTTACCAAAAGAAAAATTTTTCCTCACATATTTATTAGAAATCATATACTACATACAGTGGTATAAGACTTGTAGATTATCATTAGAACTTTATTATCTATATACAGCCCACATCTATAATTAAACGGCAACAAATACTACTTACTTTTTTCTATTTTCATTTCCTTCTTCCTTCCTTTCCTTCCTTTCCTCACAGCCTAGGGGATGTGAGTTTGGGGCTGAATTCAAGAAAAACAGGTTTCTTGGAAGAATAATAGTGGAAGATGATTTGAATTCCTACTTTATCAGAGTAATTCAAAAGCTACTTTTAAAAAATTGTTTAGTATTTGTTGAAGTTTACTACATGCCAAAACTATGTCAGATGCTTTATATATATATATATATATATATATATCTCACGTAAAACTCGTTATCATGAAATGCTAAGGGACTTCCACTTAAAGGAATTCAAATTCCTTATTTTAATGATGACCCTTGGACATTGCTAATCTTCCTGTCCTTCCTTTTTTCAGCCCTTCACACTACTGAAAAACAAACAACAATAAAAGGAGTATTTACATGACTTCTAGAGGAAAGGTGATGATCTTGAATTCCATCTATCATTTTAATATTACCAATTTATATTATGTATTTAAAATCTTACAATAGCTCTTTCTGGTTTACAAAGCACTTTAGTATATATTAGCTAACTCAATTCTCAAAAAGGCTGTGATATAGGTTTTACTACCCCCAAGGAGCTAAAACTAAGAGGAACTTTCTCATTTTGTAAAGTGGCAGATCTGTGTCTAAATCCTACTTCTCATTCTGGATACAGAGCTTTCTTTATCTTTTTACTGTTATGGGTAGAATCAGCTAACCCAGGAATGTGCTAATATCAGTGTACTTGAAAAAGAGAAAGACCCAATGCCCAGATCTTAGTTTCAACACCATTCTCCATCATTCTCCATAACCAGGATTCCTTGGAAAAATCACTGATTCTAGGGTTGGAGCAGGGAAAATACAAGATTAGCCTGGAGTATCTTATAGTACCACACAGTATGGGATTACTCAAAAAACCAAAAAGACAGGGGTGTGTCAAAGAGAGACAGGAACTAACCTGACAGGGTTCCCAATAGCCAAAGCTAGAACAAATTGAGCGTAAAATGAATAATGATATAAAATAAATATCCATGTATACATGCTATTATAAATAAAGGACTGAATAAATAAATAAACATATGAATAAATGCAGACAACACAAATTCTCAAATAATTGACATAGATATGTACCCCCTTCAGTAGATGGAACTTTATTCTGCCTCCCCTGTTGAGTGTGGACTAAACTTAGTGACTTGCTTCCAAAGAGGAGAGTATGGAAAACACAGTAGTCCCCCCTTATCTACCTATGGTTTTACTTTCTGCAGTTTAAGTTACCTGCAGTCAACCTTGGTCCAAAAATAGGGGAGTACAATACAATAAGATATTTTGAGAGAGACCACAGTCACATAACTTTTACTACAGTATATTGTTGTGATTGTTCTATTTTATTATTATTGTATTAATCTCTTACTGTGCCTCATTTATAAATTAAACTTTATCACAGGTACATATGTATAGTAAAAAACATAGTATGAGGCTATTATCTTTTAATTTTATTTTCCCACGAACATTATGAAGTGCCCTCATGCATATATGGTTCAGTACTATCCAAGTTCAGACATCCACTGAGGGCCTTGGAATGTATCCCATGCAGATAAGGAGGGTCTATACTGTAACTTTACAATAGAAAAACCAGGCAAACACTATCCTGGCCAGGTGACCAAGGTTAAAATGAACATTAATAAGTCATGTTGATAGCCTGTCCCCTTGATATGATGTGATGATAATGGCACTTTACCTCTGATCTTCCTATCAGAAACCAATTACCCCAGTAAAATATGAGAAAAGCTTCTGACAAATTCCAGTTGAGTGATATTCTACAAAATACTTGACCAGTACCCTTCAAAACTGTCAAGGTCATGAAAAACAATAAAAGTCTGACAAATTGTCACAGACAAGAGGAATCTAAGGAAACAGGACAACTAAATGTACTGTGGTATTTTGGATGGAATGCTAAAGCAGAAAAATGACAACAGCAGAAAAACTAGTAAAGTACAAATAAAGTGTGGAATTTCTTTTGAAATCACTTTTTTGAAGCATGATTGACATGTTAAAAGGTGTACAAATTTAACATATACAATTTGATGAGTTTGTAGGTTAAGTATATACTCATGAAACTATCACTACCATTAAGGTTGTAGACATATCCACCAACCCCAAAGTTTCCTCCCACCCCCTTCATTATAATTATTTGTGTGTTTGTGTGTATGTGTGTGATAAGAACACAACATAAAATCTACCCCTTAGAAAATTTTAAATATACACCATAGTATTGTTATCTGTAAGCACTATGCTGTACAGCAGATCTCCAGAACTAATTTATCTTGCATAACTGAACTCTGTACCATTTAACCATCACCTCTCTGTTTTCCCCTCTTCCCCCCAGCCCCTGGTAGTCACTGTTCTACTCTTTGTTTCTAAAAGTTTCATTATTTTAGATTCCACATATAAGTGAGAGCATACAGTGGAGTTTCATTAATAGTAAATTACCAGTGTTGGATCATTAGTTGTGACAAATCTGTGTACCATAGTAATACAAGGTGTTAACAACAGGGAAAACAGGATGTGGGATATATGGGAACACTCTGTATACATTTGCAACTTTTCTCTAAATCTAAGGTTATTCTAAATTTTTTTAAAAATTGTTTTTTAAAAAAGAATCAATAGACCTGGTAAAGAAAGAGACAAAGAAGGGGATGAGAGGAAGCAGCAGGGGCAGTACCGAGAGCAAGAGAGAGAGAGAGAATCACACCCTCTGAAAAAACTGAAACTGAGAGTCCTCCGCTAAACCACAGAGAATAATAATTTCAAAGTTTTTAACAAAGAGCACTTTGTAGATATCCTATTGGTAAAACCTTAAGAATTGTTTTCCCTACATCCTTCCGCCTATAATTCCCTCAAAACAAAGCAAAAAACCTTCTGACCCTTTGAAAGCTATTAAAGTCATCACAATAACCATATAAGTAAAATATAGACATCTCAGCCATAGATGTCTGATAAACATGTAGAATCTAATGCATAATCCTCACAACACTTACCTCTGGAGTTCCTAATGCTTTCACAGCATTCAGATCAGATCCTGAAGAGAAAGTATTTTTTGCTCCTCGGACAATGAGGCCTTTCCCCTCTGTCCAATTTTCTAATTCAATCACTTTTTCCAGAAGTTGTAGCATCATAACACCTGCCAGAGAGGGGAAGGGGCAATCAAAAGCACACGTAAGGGACTAGAAACATAGAAATCATTTAGAAATCATAAGGTGTCAAGCAGGATTCTTAGGTGATATATTTTTATAGATATTTACTGAATGTCTATCAAATGCCCATTGTGCTGGTATTATGGCATACACAAAAGAGGTATATATGACAGTCCCTGCTTTAAAAGTTTAAATTTGTCAACGTATCTATGTCTCTATCTAAAGAAATCACAAAAATCTATGAATAGGTAGAAAAATAAAAATATATCATATATATCCTAGGAATAAAAAAATTGGAACGTAGAATATGAGATATAATGACAAAAATATTATTTCTTAGGATAAAGATAAAATATAGATCTGACTTCACAGCAATACATGTTAAATGTCTCAGCAACAAGTTCAACAAGCTCGATGAGTGTTAACATATAACTGTGAGATTTATGATATACTGGACTACGGTATATAGAGATTCCTTATCCTACTAACATCAGAACTAGTGTAATACAATGTTGCTTCAGGAAAGGGGAAGTAAATATCATCTTGTCCCATGGTTGACAAATCATGCTCTGAGGAGCCTGAGGCATGCTATGGAAGTGCTTCACAGGCCTACCAACTACTGATTCTATAATTTATAGATTAGATTGTTATTTTGGTATCATGCTAAAATTCTACTGGAGCTCCTTTATTGTGAACGAATTTAACATAGAAACAGCAGAAACTTTTTAAAGATCTAATCAGTAATTTTTAGATATGCTTCTCTTTGGTGATCTTCCAAGTTCATAATGTTCTGAACATAATTTTATTTTTCTCTGCCTAGGAAATGCTTCAGAAGCCAATATAAAGATCATAATAGAGGATTAAAACTGGCAAATAATCTGTACCACAAGGTTCTAAAACTATATAAGCCACATTAAATTATGTATACTTCTTTAGAATATAAATCCCACAATGTCAAAAACCATTACTTCCTTTGCCATTTTCTGAAATAACTAGTAACAAGGTGTTTCCACAATAAATGTTAAATCAATGTTAGTAACTCACAAATAACTAATGCAGTTATTCTTTCCTTTTTAATTTGTTAATTATAACCTACTTAAAACTGTTACCCTTTCCAAGATGTCTTAGATGCTTTATAAACATTGTTCTTGCTCTCAAATGATTTACAGTCTAGTAAGGAAAACAACAAAAAAGAATCCCACATATTTAGGGTAAGAATAAATCTGTATAGATAAATAAGGACTTTTAGTCATCCATAATATTTAAGCTTCTAAAAAAATAATGCTGGCCTTGAGTATTAAAAAAATCTATACCAGTAGTTAATCTTAAACTTAACTTTCTGACTTTGTAAAATAAACCTTAAGAGTTAGAAGAGACCTTAAAGAGCATCTAGTTGGATGATTTTTAAACCAGGGCTTTGGGGGCTCACTCATCTTCTCCCAACCCAACCTAAACAAACAGAATTACCCAAATCAAAGCAGCTCTGCTTTTATCAGTTTTATAGATTATGCATTATATTAATATTTGTTTCCCCTTGAATAAAAAGTTATTTGTAATTATTCAGTAGTAAATTAAAACTGTTTATCTAATGTAACCTTGTAGAGCAGTCTTACCTTTCTAATTCTATTTTTCTTGGGCTATTATTAAAATTGGATTTACTGGTGTGACCGAGCAGGTAGGCCTCACCGCCACCAAATCCCATCCACTGCACGGCTAAGTGCACACTGACCAGAGACATGCCCCGCTGGAGAGGCCCGAGTCCCACGGAGACCATGTGCTCTGCAGCACCAGCACACAACCGAGCAGGTAGGCCTCACCACTGCTGGTCCCCATCCTCAGCCTGGCCGAGTGAATGCCGACCAGAGAGGCGCCTCCCTGGAGAGGCCAGAAACCCACAGAGGCCACATGTTCGAGGTGCCAGCAAGTGACTGAGCAGACACTGAGGCAGCTGTGCGAAACTGGCAGCCCCAGAAGCATCCTTGCCAGACTAGAGTGTCAAACCAGTGGACCATGAAATCCCTTACCAGAATGACTAAACATCAAAGGAAAGACAACAGAAATATGAAAAATCAAGAAAGTACACCACCAAAGGGTAATAACTCTCAAGCTCTATATCCTATAGAATAAGAAGCCCTTGAAATGTCTGACAAGGAATTTTGAGTGAAAATTCTAAGGAAACTAAATGAGATACAAGAAAACTCAGCTAGACAACACGATGAAATGAGGAAAAGTATACAGGACCTGAAAGAAGAAACGTAAAAGGAAATCAATGCCCTGAAAAAGGATGTAGCAGACCTTGCCAAGCTGAAGAATTCATTCAATGAAATAAAAAACACAACAGAGAGTTTAACCAGCAGGCTTGTGGAAGCAGAAGAGAGAACTTCTGACCTTAAAGATGGGCTGTTTGAAATAACACAGGCAGACAAAAAAAGAAAAGAAAAGAGAATTAAAAACATTGAAGAAACTCTAAGAGAGATATCAGACAACCTTAAGTGCTCAAATATCTGAGTCATGGGTATTCCAGAAGGAGAGGAAAAAGGAGATTGCATTGAAAACATACTCAACAAAACAGTGGCAGAAAACTTCTCAGGTATAGGAAAAGACACAGATCTTCAGATTCAGGAAGCTCAAAGATCCCCAACTGTATTCAACCCAAAAAGGTCTTCTCCAAGACATGTTATAGTCAAATAGGCAAAACTCAAAGACAAAGAGAGAATCTTAAAAGCTGCAAGAGAGAAGCATCAAATCACCTATAAGGGAGCCCCAATCAGACTAACATCAGACTATTCATCACAAACCCTAAAAGCCAGAAAGGAATGGGATGATATATTCAAAATACTAAAAGACAGAGATTGCCAGCCAAGAATATTCTAACCCACAAGGCTATACTTCCGTAATGAAGGGCAAATAGTATACTTCTCAGACAAACAAAAACTGTGGGAGTTCAATACCACACAACCACTCTTACAAGAAATTCTCAAGGGAGTACTGGGTTTGTTACCTGAAAAATGACCAGCACTGCCATAAGAACTCGAGAAAAATCAAAATGCACTAGTAAAATAAAATGCCAACAATGAAGAGAAAAAAAAGTTTACCTACAACCCAAGAAACCAACAAATACAGAAGACAAACAGCAAATCAGAAAGAAAGGAATAAAAGTTAAGACATCCAAACAAAAGTCAATAAAATGCTAGGAGTAAATCAACACTTTTCAATAACAACTCAATGTAAAAGGATTAAATTCCCCAATCAAACAACACAGACTGGCTGACTGGATTAAAATGGAGGACCCAACTATATGCTGCCACCTCACCTATAAAGCCTCACATAGACTAAGAGTGAAAGGATGGAAAAAGATTTACCATGCAAACAGAAATGAAAAACGAGCTGGAGTAGCTATTCTTATACCTGATAAAATAGACTAAAACCATAAAAAGAGATAGTGAGGGCCACTACATAATGATGAAAGGATTGATCCATCAAGAAGACGTAACTATCATAAGTATATACACACCCAATGTTGGAGCAGCCAGATTTATAAAGCAAACTCTAATAGACCAAAAGAAGGAAATAGACACTAATACCATAATAGCAGGGGACCTGAACATCCCATTGTCAATATTGGACAGATCATCTAGGCAAAGAATCAGCAGAGAAACACACGATCTAAACAATACTCTAGACCAATTGGACTTGGCAGATATCTACAGAACATTCCATCCAACAACCTCAGAATATTCATTCTTCTCATCAGCACATGGATCATTCTCCAGGATAGATCACATGTTAGGTCACAAATCAAGTCTCAACAAATTCAAAAAAATTGGAATTATCCCATGTGTTTTTTCAGACCACAATGAATTAAAATTAGAAATCAATAACAAATTCAATTCTGGAAACTATACAAACACATAGAAATTAAACAGCATTCTACTTAATGACATACGGGTCCAAGAAGAAATCAAAGAGGAAATCAAAAAATTTATTGAAACTAATGAAAACAATGATACATCATACCAAAACCTGTGGGATACTGC
>NW_007726304.1:221297-239393 GCF_000696425.1 Galeopterus variegatus | reverse complement strand
ATACTTCACCTTAAAGAACTAGAAAAACAAGAACAATCCAAACCCAAAGTTAGCAAATGGAGAGAAATCATTAAAATCAGACCAGAACTTAATGAAATTGAAACCCCAAAAATGATACAAAAGATCAATGAATCAAAAAGTTGTTTTTTGGAAAAGATAAATAAAATTGACTAACCATTAGCACAGCTAACTAAAAAAAGAAGAGAAAGATCCAAATAACAAAAATCAGAAATGAAAAAGGTGATATTACAACTGATATATCTGAAATACAAGGAATCATTCGAGACTACTACAAATAACTATATGCCAAAAATTTGAAAATATGGAGGAAATGGATAAATTTCTAGACACACACAAGCTACCCAAACTGAGCCAAGAAGATGTAGAAAATCTGAACAGACCCATAACAGCTTCAATCTCTTTTATTGTTATCAGAAGGCTCCCAGCAAAGAAAAGCCCAGGACCAGATGGATTCACAGCAGAATTCTACCAAACATTCAAAGAGGAATCGACACCAATTCTCTACAAACTATTCCAAAGGATTGGAACAGAGGCAATTTTCCCAAACTCATTCTATGAAGCAAACATCACCCTGATACCAAAACCAGGTAAAGATACAACTAAAAATGAATACTAGTGAACAGAATACAGCAACACATACATAAAATTATACACCATGATCAAGAGGAATTCATCCCAGGGATGCAAAGTTGGTTCAATATATGCAAATCAATAAATGTGCTACACTGTATCAATAAAATCAAACACAAGGACCATATGATCATCTCTATAGATGCTGAAAAAGCATTTGATAAAATTCAACATTCATTCATGACAAAGACTCTCTATAAGTTAGGTATAGATGGAAAGTATCTCAACATAATTAAAGTCATATATGATAAACCCACTGCCAATATCATCCTGAATGGATGTTCCTTAAGAACAGGCACTAGACAAGGATGCCCACTCTCACCACTCCTATTCAACATAGTGTTGGAAGTACTAGCCAGAGCAATCAGAGAAGAGAAGGAAATAAAGGGCATTCAGATTGGAAAAGATGAAGTCAAACTGTCCCTCTTTGCAGATGACATGATCCTATATATCCAACAGACTAAAGCCTCTACAAAAAAAACTCTTGGAGTTGATAAATGATTTCAGCAAAGTTGCAGGACACAAAATTAACACACAAAAAATCAGTAGCATTTCTATTTTCCAATAGTGAACATGCAGAAAGAGAAATCAAGATACCTTGTCCATTTACAATAGCCACCAAAAAAATAAAATACTTAGGAATAGAGTTAACCAAGGATGTGAAAAATCTCTATAATGAGAACCACAAACCACCGCTGAGAGAAATTAAAGAGGACACAAGATGGAAAGATTTCCCATGGTCTTGGATTGGAAGAATGAACACTGTGAAAATGTCCATACTACCCAAAGTTATTTACAAATTCAATGCAATCCCCATCAAAATTCCAATGACATTTTTCTCAGAAATGGAAAAAACTATCCAGACATTTATATGGAATAACAAAAGACCACGCATAGCCAAAGCAATTATGAGCAAAAAAATAAAGCTGGAGGCATAACACTACCTGACTTTGAACTATACTACAAAACTATAATAACCAAAACAGCATGGTACTGGCAAAAAATAGACACACTGATCAATGGAACAGAATAGAGAATCCAGAAATCAACCCACACACCTACAGCCATCTGATCTTTGACAAAGGGACCAAGCCTATACAGTGGGGAAGAGACTGCCTCTTCAGCAAATGGTGCTGGGATAACTGGATATCAATATTCAGGAGAATGAAACTAGACCCATACCTATCACCATATACTAAAATCAACTCAAAATGGATTAAAGAATTAAATATACACCTAAAACAATAAAACTTCTTAAAGAAAACATAGGAGAGACACTTCAGGAAGTAGGACTGGACACAGACTTCATGAATACGACCCCCAAAGCATGGGCAACCAAAAGAAAAATAAACAAATGGGATTATATCAAACTAAAAAGCTTCTGCACAGCAAAGGAAGTAATTAACAGAGTTAAAAGACAACCAACAGAGTGGGAGAAAATAATTGCAAAATATAAATCAAAGGTTTAATATCCAGAGTATACAAGGACCTGAAACAACTTTACAACAAAAACCAAGTAACCCAATAAAAAATGGACAAAAGAGCTAAATAGGCATATCTCAAAGGAAGATGTACGAATGGCCAACAGACACATGAAAAAATGCTCAACATCACTCAGCATTCGGGAAATGCAAATCAAAACCACATTGAGATACCATCTCACCCCATTTAGGAAGGCTAATATCCAAAAGACTGTGAATGATTAATGCTGGTGAGGTTGTGGAGAAAAAGGAACTCTCATACATTGTTGGTGGGACTGCAAAATGGTGCAGCCAAAATGATATGGAAGTTCCTCAAACAATTGCATATAGATCTACCGTATGACCCAGCTATCCCACTGCTGGGAATATACCCAGAGGAATGGAAATCATCAAGTCAAAGGTACACCTATTCTCCAATGTTCATTGCAGCATTCTTTACAATAGCTAAGAGTTGGAACCAGTCCAAATGTCCATCATCAGATGAGTGGATACGGAAAATGTGGTACATCTACACAATGGAATACTACTCTGCTATAAAAAAGAATGAAATACTGCCATTTGCAACAACATGGATGGACCTAGAGAGAATTATTTTAATTGAAACGAGTCAGGCACAGAAAGAATATCACATGTTCTCGCTTATTTGTGGAAGCTAAGAATAAATAAATAAATAAATACACAAATAAACTGTGGGGGCAGGGAAGAAGACATAACAATTATAATTCCTTGAAGTTGATACGACAAGGGAACAGATATGAGGTTGTTGTGAGGGAGTGGGGGAGAGGGTAGATGGAGGGAGGTTTCGGTAATTGGCCACAATAATCAACCACATTGTATGTTGACAAAATAAACTTAAAAAACAAGAAAAAAAATAATAAATAAATAAAATTGGTTTTACTTCCCTAAACCAATTGAAGGTATGGAACTACATTGTCTAATAAAGTAGCCACTAGCCACATACAGCTATTTGCACCTGAAATGTGGGTAGTCTAAATTGAGATGTGCAGTAAGTATAAAATAAATACCAAATTTCAAAGACTTAATATAAAAATAAAAAGGAAACTACCTCATTCATAATTTTTTACATCAGTTACATGTTGGAATAGTATTTTGGATATGCCAAGTTAAATAAAATGTAATATTAAAATTAATTTTATTGTTTCTTTTTGCTTTTTTAAACCATGACTACTAGAATATTTAAAATTACACATGTGGCCCACATTTGTTTCTTGCACTACATACCTAATGGTCAGCACTAATATAGAATACCGTCTCTGAATTCTAATTAGTGGTGAGAAAAGTTGTCTTGGATTTAAAGACCCACCTCCAGTAATTTACAAAGTCTACAGTCTATTGAGTTATGTCTCCAGGTATGATTATAAATACTCATAAAGTAGACACATGAAAATTTATTGAGATATTTTTGAGCCCAATATTTTAAATGCTACTAAAGAATATAAATAATCCCCAATGAAGTGCATAACTGACAAGTAGAGATTAGCACAATAATATAGAAATGTGAGTGGTGGGTGGTCAGCAAGGCTACTCATTAGCTCTCGCATAACATCATAATTCAACTTTGAGCTTTGGCAAAAATTACAAATTACCATATGTCCTCGATCTTCAGGTCTCTTAAATACAAAATTCTTATATGTGAAGAGCCTTGCCTAGCAAATAGAAGGTATTCACCAGAATGTATTCGAGAGTTAGGAAAGGGTCAACAGATAGGCAAGTACATTATCTCTGTTGATTAACAAAAGGAATTACAAGGTTATAAACTAACAATGACAGTTTTATCTCAATTGATTAAAAAAAGTAAGGTAAGTAATTCTTTTCATATACAGGCTTTTCTCTTTAGTTTCAGAAAATCTTTGAAAACTCCTTCCCTTGTTTCCCAGTGGCACTAGCTGAAAAGTGGAAAAAATCATCAAGATTAATTTAACCATTTTCTTTTTATCAATATCTGTATTCATGGATTTTTGAAAACATTAAAATATTTATAATTAGAAAAAAATTATAATTAGTAAAAATATTCCTAGTTCAAATTACCGAGTTCTTGTTTTTATTTTCATGTTCTACAAAGAGTACCATGACTTTCAAGAATTCTGTCACCAGAAAAAGGATTAAAAACATGTGTAGCAGGTTAGATTTAGTGTAGTAGCAGGTTAGATTTAGTGTAGTAACAGGTTAGATTTAGTGTCATTCTTTATCTAGGAAAAGGCGATACCTGAGAAGGCATTCATTTTACTTGGATTGTTCAGAGTAAGAATGCCAATGCCATTGTCTTCCTTCTGAAGGTCAATGGATCCACCAGAAAACTGCTGAAGTTTTTTCTTTACTTCTCCCTCACTGAAGCCATGCAATGTATTATAAATTGACAATCCCGTTGGATGTAGCAATCTTGTCCTCATAGAGAGAGATGGTGTCTTCAAAAGGCTTGTTGCCATTTCTGGAAAGAAGAGGTAAGTATGCAATTGTCCATATTAACAGACACTCACTTTTCTAATGTTATATACTAATAGGCTGTAGTACTTTTAGGAGATCATCAGTATGAAATTTCTTTTTTCCCCTCTTTCTCAAACCAAATAATTCACAAAGCATGTCATTTTGGTATATCATTGAGAAACAATGACATGGTAACAGTACCTTTATTGGGATCCACTATACTAGGAAGGTTTAGAAAAAAAGGTTGCTGTTCTGTATTTAGTACCATTTCCTGCCTCCAGATAGTCTTTTTCATCACAGTACTTCTTTGAATCCCAATCCTTAACTTTTTATAAGTCTAGGAATAAATTTAGTCCAGATGTCCCCTTGGAAACAATCTCTATGCAGAAATAGTACAAAAGTAATCCCACTCTCTAACAGAAATTTTATTCTTATCATTACCCTTCCCATCTGTGATGCTTCCATCCAAAAAGCTGGAAGGAGTTCTGAGGAAAATAGGGAAGAAAACAGAAATGTGCATGTGGTTTTTGTGCTCTCCAGACTTCTGTCACTCTTTTCTTCTTATTTTATATATAGATCCTGGGTAATCTCATCTTTGCCCATAGGCTTTTTTTTTTTAAATCTATATATACATTTTTGTTGATATAAAACTTTCATTCAGAAAGTATACAAAATCTAAGTTACAGCTCAATGAATTTTCACAACGTGAATAGATTCTAGTAAATGGCATTCACATCAAGAAACAGAACATAATCTGAACCTCAGAAGGTCCCTTGTGCCACCCTTTGGTCATGACCCCTCAAATAAGGATAATGACTATCTTGACTTCTAACACCCAAGATTAGTTTGCCCAGTTTTGAACTTTACATAAATTGAATAATATGTATTCTTTTGTGTCTGGTTTCAAACTTCATGTTTTTGACAGCCATTACCATTATTATGTATAATTACAAAGTCTAAATAGTTCATTATTCACATTGATATATTCTATTATATGAATATACCACTGTTGCTTTGTGTTGTTTCACCCCCCACGGATTTGCCACTCCACCTCCCCTGGGTGATGGAGACGCAAAGGATTACTCAAAGCCCATCTCTTCTGAGCAGTGAAAAGCTCTGAAGGGGTTAACTTCCCTGGGACCACTCCAGCAAGAGGCAACCCTTTCTTGAGAAATTAACCACGAATTGGGGTTCTCTTCCTGCATTTATTTTCCAGAACAGGAAGTTACAGGAAGAGAACATAGGTGGGGTTATAGTTTAACAATATAGGCTGGTAACTTTCAGTGAAACAAGCCAGATGACATTCCAGTAAGGCTATCAACAAAAGCCTGATCTTGGCAAACATTTCTTCTCCCCCTACAGTTTTCCAGCAACTTAGATAAAAATCAGTAACTAATCTGCCTTTGAGCCAGCAACCTTGCTGTGCCACAATTCTTATCTTGCAACAAAGACTCAATAGCCTGGGGAAAATTTCCAGTCCTTGCAAGGTCAATATTTGAAACTGCAAGGCTTTGGAAAACCAGGCCCTGTGAAGTACATATGCTTTATAGTATATTCCACATACCACAATTTATCTATTCTAATGTTAATAGATATTTGGGTTGTTTCCAATTTGAGGTATTACAAATAGAGTTGCTGTAAACACTTTATCATGTGTCTTTTGGTCAACATGTATGTATTTCTAATGGGTATATATTTAAGAATTTTATTGGATTGGTGTACTGTGACCCAGCTTTTAACAATCATTGTTAAACAATGAAGAATTTTGCAAGTTGATATTTTAAACCCTTGGTAGTTTGAAACTGACCATGAGAACAATAACAACAACAATAACAACGACAGAAAAAAAAAAAAAAGAAACTGACCATGGTAGGAATATCAGCAAACACTGCATTACTCTCTCTCTCTCTCTCTCTCTCTCACACACACACACACACACACACACACACACAGCCAGTTTACCGGTACAATACCAGTCATATGTATGCCTTTGTTCATTTGTTCAACTTGAGAAGATACTGCCAAAGACTTTTGCAAAATGGTGTACCAATGTATATTCCCACAGGTAGTGAATGCTCCAGTTGCTCCACAACCTGGTTATCACCTGCTATGTCCCCCCCCCCCTTTTCATTTTAGGCATTCTAGTGGCACTGTGGTTTCATTTTGTATTTCTATGATGTCTAATGAAAGTAAAATTTTCTTATGCTTATTGGTCATGTGCATATCACCTTTTGAGAAGTACCTGTTCAAGCTTTTTGCCCATTTTTTCTATTTATTTACCTTTTTATTATTAATTTGTTGGAGATCTTTTATTCTTCTTCCCCCAGTTTTCCTAAAACCTATAAGACAACAAATCCCACATTCTATCTCCAACTCAGACTTTATACCTATACCCCCAACTCATAATATTATCTATCTTTCCTTACCCTTCACCTCGAAATATATCACAGGCTTCTCAAAATCATTGTCTAAACCTGAACTCATACTTCTAAAACTTGTTGGTCCTTCCTTATTCCCTCCCTTAACTATCTGTAGTATCATCAACCCAGTAATCCATACCAGAAAACCTCTAGGTCAACCCAATCTTCTTTCTCTCCCTCATCTCCCACATGCAATGTACCTCTAAAATGTTTCCTTCTTTCTTATCTTTTCCTTCCTCTCTTCCTTCTATTGCTATGTAGTTCAAACATTACATATCATCTGGACTAATAGAAGAGTCACAAATTAGTTTCAAACTACTTTTTAAAGTAGCATGAATGTCTTTGTAATCCAATCAGGACATTCTAAATTTAAGGTTTTTAAATAACTTTCTACTACCAAAAGGACGAAGTCCAAAGCTCTCTTTTATTTGACCTTTACCTAAATCTTAAAATGATATAATTAAGGTATTAACTGATTCTATGATATTAATTGATTTTAAGGTATCTAAGACCTTTTGAAAACATAGAAAGCTAGAAGGAACAATTATCAAACATGACTTTGCAACATTCAGGATATTTCCAGTTAACTAAAGGGACACTGGAAGATTTTTGAAATAAATTTCAAAATAAAGAGAAAAATCTAATTAGAACATGGAAATATATAATGACACAATAAAAGCAGAATAAAAGATCATTTATATTGTAGATGTTCCCACCCCCTAAATTAGAACAATAATAGGTACTTTACTGACACTACATAAAATTATTGGGCACATGAAAGAATTAGAGGCTATTGTAAAACTAAAGATTATGACGGAATTTCTAAATGTCAAGAACTACTGCCATATACTTGAATGATAAATTATCTAGGGTTTTTTTTTTGTATTTTTTTGTGACCAGTAAGGGGATCACAACCCTTGGTGTGGTGTCACCCGCACCGCGCTCAGCCAGTGAGCGCACCGGCCAGTCCTATATAGGATCCGAACCCGTGGCGGGAGCGTCGCTGCGCTCCCAGCGCCGCACTCTCCCGAGTGCACCACGGGGCTGGCCCAATTATTTAGTTTTAAACAAATGACACATTTGAAATAATTCTCCTGAAAATATTATTTTCATTCGTTGAATATTATTCATCATATTTACTTTACCGCTATTCTCTCTATAGCCTCACTTCTCAGAACTGCAGCCTGGTTCAAAGACCTATTTGCCTGCTTTCCCAGAGGGAAGTAAAAATTCTGTCTATGAAAAGGAGGCATTTCTGAAATTATGGTCATCAGTTATCTACCATCATTAGAAAAAGCATTATTCTGGTCAAATAAACTGTCTCTTTATCTAAGAGCAAACTGTCCCAGGCAAGGACAAGTCCTTTTATTGAAAGCTTTCTTGCTCTCAAGCACATAGAACTGAATTGTTAAATACTTCAATTAATTTTAAGATATTTCAATTTATTTTTTGATACTGTAAATTTATAGCTGTGTATCTCTAACTTATACCCCTAGAAGTACAAATCTATGTAGACACTCTCAATGAAAATGAAAAGATTTAAATAAGGGACCTCTCAGGACTTGAGCATAAGTCCTGAAGAATAAACATGAATGAGAAATAAACTGATAAAGGTTATTTCCAATTAAAAAACATGAAGTGGATTTAGGAGGCTTCCAAAGTTATCACCCAAATGTAAAATTAAGTTGCCTCAAGATCTCTTAGCTAATGGAATAAACCTAAACTAAAAATTTCAGAAGTTATTGAGAAATGACAAGCAATGGAGTTTGAAACAAATTAGCTAATGATAGAGTTTGGATGTGTTGTTCCCCCAAAACTCATGTGGAAATCTATTCACCAATGTGGCAGTGCTGGAAGCTGTTTGAGTCATGGGGGCAGATCCCTCATGAATGGATTAATGCTCTCTCTGGGTGGGGGGTCCTGAGTGAGATCTTGCTCTATTAGTTCCCACAAAAGCTGGTTGTTTAATAGACCCTGGCACCTCCTCTCTCTCTCTTGCTTCCTCTCGCCATGTGATCTGCTTGTACCTGCCAGCTGCCTACTGCTTTCCACCATGAATAGAAGCAGCCTGAGACCTGTGCCAGATGCAGCTGTCCCAGAATCATAAGCCAAATAAACCTCTGTCCTTTATAAATTACCCAGTCTCAGGTATTTCTGTTATATCAACACAAATGGACTAAAAAGCTAACCAAATCTATATTTTCATAACAGGATGTATTTATTCTAAAGTTTATGTTATAAGGTCCATTCATGTTAATAACCCTCCCAGGCCCAAACACTATTCTTTCTTTTTCACCTTCCTATTCACTATATCTAGACTTAAGTTCAGTGGTCAAAGTCTGTGGAAAAACTAGGGAAATATCCTAAAATATATTAATCAAAATGAGTTCTGAAGCCTTCTTTGCTTTTTTAAAGACAAATTTTGAAAAACATACATAATAACTGGAGTAGCAATTAAGATAATATTTTAAAACAGGATTGTATTCTTTATTGTATTAAAGTAGTTAAAAGCTAGAATTTACCTGCATTCTAAGAAAAAAAAAAAAAAAAAAACCTGAGAGGAAAGATAGCAATGCCCAGGGTCCTTGGCAGGAGTTCAGGGCAGCCCTCTCTGCCTGAAAATAGGTAAGAGAGCAATGCTCAGGGTCCTAGGCAGGAGCCAAGGGCAGCACACCAAAAACACCACTTCTGCACAGATGATCCACCACAGCCACTGCCACAGCCTCAGCTGCCACAAAAGTGGTTTGATACCACAGCATTAACCACAGCCATGGTGCACATGGCCAGTCACTTGACTGCACTGACATAAGGAGAGTCACCAGTGAAGACTGAAAAAAGAAGAGGATGTCTCTCTCCTTAAAGTAATAGAAGAAGCCAAGTTCCCTACCATATGACCAGATATCAACATAGAGATATTAGAAATATGAAAACCCCCCAAAATATGACACCACCAAAAGAATGCAGTAATTTTCAGATACTAGGCCCTAAAAAACAGGAAACCCTTGAAATGATTGAAAAGGAATTCCAAGCAACAATCTTAAGGAAACTCATTGAGATATGAGAAGACTCAGACAACATAATGAGACAAGAAAAAAAATCCAGAATATGAAAGAGGGTATTTATAAAGAGATTAATACCTTACAAAAGAATGTAGCAGAACTCATGGAACTGAAAGATTCACTCAACGCAATAAAAAACACAACCAATAGCTTAACCAGCAGGCTAGAACAATCAGGAGAGAGAATTTCTGATCTTGAAGATAGTCTTTTTGAAATAATTCATGCAGATAAAAAAAGGAAAAAAGAATTTTAAAAAATGAAGAAAATCTAAGAGAGCTAACAGACAACCTTGAGTGCACAAAGATTCAAATCATGGGTGTTCCAGAAAGGGAGGAGAAAGGAAAAGGCATGGAAAGCCTATTCCACAAAATTATAATGGAAAAATTCCCAGGCATAGGGAGAGACACGATCCTTCAGATCCAGGAGACTCAAAGATCCCCAAACAGATTCAACCCAAAAAGATCCTCTCTGAAACACATTATGGTCAAACTGGCAAAGCTCAAAGACAAAGAGAGAAACTTAAAAGAAGCAAAAGAAAAGTGTAAAGTCACCTATAAGGGAGCCTCTGTCAGACTAACAGTAGACTTCTCAACAGAAACTCTACGTGTCAGAAGAAAATGGGATGATATATTCCCCCCAATAAAACACTAAAAGAAAAAAACTGCCAGCCAAGAATACTATACCCAGCAAGGCTATCCTTCAGAAAGGAGGGAAAAATAGTGTATTTTCCAGACAAAAACTGCGAGAGTTCACCACCACACGACCAGCCTACAAGCAATCCTAAAGGGAGTCCTGCATCTGGAATCCAAAAAATGATAATCACTACCATGAATACACAAGAAAAAAAAAATCCACTGGTAAAACAAAAATGCAAACAAGAAAGAAAGACTAAATCTTACCACCACAAAGAACCATAATGACAATGTAGTAATGCCCCTGCTTTATTCCTGACTGTGGTAATTTTGGTCTTCTTTTTTTATTGCTCAGTCTACGTAAAGGTTTGCAAGTTTTGTTGATCATTTTAAAGAAAATAAAAATACTTGATTAGATTCTTGGCATATGGGCCATTGTCAGTTTATATGGCCCAAAAATTTATAGAATGGGATCCAAGTGTAGAGACATACATGCATATGGTAAGAACATTTGGTAAGAAGTATTTTGTAGCAATTTAGTGTATATTACTGAATTCCTTCTAGTGACCTCTCCTTTGCTAGCTACTTCAGAGAGAAAGCAAGCATTTTTACATTTAAAAAGTTTTCAGTTTCATCAGTGAAACAGAATACACACACACAAAGCAAAAAATTTAAATATCGAATTGAAAATAAAGTCTCTCTTTTTATCAACTCTACTAGAGATTTGCATTCAATCTAAAATATAGTTTTAACTTTATAAAAAGGTATATTCTTTTTCACCAGTAAACTTTTACCATGTAGTTCTAGGATTTTCTATAGGTACAAATGGATCAGATGACATTATTAAATCAGTGCACAGGATTACGGTACTCTATTTCTCTTCATTCTAATTTTTAAAATTCTAAGCAGAAATATGACAAAAATCAAGCAACATACAAGCTCTCTTGGGAATAAAGGAAAACAAACTCAGATCAGCTTTTTTTTTTTTTTTTAAGTTCCTTTTGGCCAAATTATTGGCAGACGAAGATACCCTTAAAATTCTCATTTTACATGTTTTCAGAGTATCATTTCTTCAAAAGTTTATGTTAGAGTTAATCTGTTACAGCAGGAAAATTATATAGTCCCACTTCCTTTCCTAAAACAAATTTGAAAGTACAAGTGAACACAGAGAATTTGAGATTCAGGTTCTGTTTAAGCATGCAGTTAAGTAATGGGTATTTTGGATTTCTTCCAGAATCACACAGCAATAAAAAGGTTCCAAGGCATTTACAATTTTATAAACTTTCTTCAGGGCAAAAGCTATGTTTAAGGCTTGTCATGCAAGGTGCCTTGCTGTCCCACCACAAAGCAGATTCAGTCCAGCTGAGCCAAACTCACTGCCAAGCCAATGAAAGACGGAAGGGAGCAGACCTCCTATGGCTGAAATCAAAGATCTCACTCTCCATTTTTTTTTTTCAAGTTCTGCAAAGATGACTAAATACAATTTCCCTCAGTGCACAGGGAATAAGCTTGATGTTCTCTTAAAACTCCTTACCCATTACTAAATCCAGAAAACTAACACAAACTCATACTTAATAAGAAAACAATTAGCCTAAGACACCTGTAGTAAACAAAGAAAAATCAGAAGTATTTGATTTTAGATTGTCAGTACACAGCCTGTTTCTCAAGTTCTGATTTGGTTTTGGGCTGTCATCATATAAACTACCTTTTGAGTTTCATTACATGCCACCCACACCCTACTCCACGCTGCCAAAAAAAAAAAAAAAAAAAAAAAAAAAAAAAAACTTTGTTCCTAAAATCCTTCAGGTTTTCTCATCATTCCAAGCCTTTGCATATAGGATCTCTCTACCTGTTACACTTTTCTCTTCCTCAGAGTAATTCTAAATCATCTCTGACACCCTAGTCTACATAAGGTCTCCTTTCTGTCCTGCTCTCACATCTACATGCCTTATCTAATCTTCACTCACACTTGGCTGTAATTACTCCTTCCACCAAATCCCACTAGATTTAGCTGCAAGAAGGCATTTGCAGTGCTTAGATCAAGGCCTAGCAAACAGTAGTTACCAATAATAATTTTCTTAAGGACTAAATTCCATACAGGGGCTCAAGAATTTGGCCACAAACCAACTCACAACTCACCCTGTTTCGGCTCCATTCCTCTTCTAAGCTGGTTTCCCTTACTGGAATGACGATCACTGGCTATGCCTTAACTTTTTAACCACTCACTTTTCAGGTAAGGACCCAATAAGATGTCAAGAAAAGATCAGCTGTTTTATTACTAACCTCCTCCCTCTCCCAGTAGATTTCACAATTATACTTCTACCCTCAAGCATATCTCTTCCAAGAGAGTGCTAGGGGTCCTCTGTCATTCCTGCTCGTGTCCAGTTTATCTCTATACCTCCAACACCTAGAGCAGGATCTCTTATACATCAGGCTCTCAGATGTGGAAGTGAGACAAGAAAGCAGAGTGCTGATGTAAACGTTCTCTCAAATCCTTACCAGCCTTTTTTTTTTTTTTTTTAAGATAACCGGGTAAGGGGATTTTAATTCTTGGCTTGGTGTTGTCAGCACCACACTCTCCCAAGTGAGCCACAGGCCGGCCCCTTACTAGCCTTTTCAACTTGTAATTTATCTGTGGTTTCAGTCCCCTAGTATGTATGTGTAACGTTAGTTATTGCACCTCAAAAAAAAAAAAAAATCTAGAATGAAAGAACCCATACTAAAATTGCGTTACTTATTTTCTTGTTGGTGAAAAGGTGGCTGCTAGAAAGAAATGATACAAGAAACGCTTTAGGTAAGCAAGATAATTTAATACATAGGTAGAGAAAAAGTTATAGAAGTCCCAAGGAACATTACCTAATTTAGTACAGGGCCTTGAAAGTATTCAGAAATTAAAATAGTGCGTGGAAAGCAAGCCTCCCTTATCCTTCTGAAAACGTTGAGAACGTTCCCTGCGAAGTTTTGCTCTCATCCCACCGCCCTCCTTCACGTGGGAACGTCGGGCCGCGGCGCTCCGCACTGCGGGCCCACGCCCAGCAGGGGGCAGGTCTGCGCGGCGGCCTCGCAGGCGACTGCCCGCGGAGGCGGGGAGGCTCACCGATCGGAATGCTCTTGGAGATGGCGCTAGAGTCCATACCACAGCGACATTCTAGGAATTTTTACCTGATGACACCTCAAGTGTAGCGTTAGGGCCAGACCCTACGGCCACACAGCCCTGGAGGCGTGGGCGGGGACTTCCTTTTCCGCTGTCCCGCCACCCTCTTCCGGCCGCTGCACCTCCTTCCGCTTTCCGCGTTTTCTTTCCTTTCCCGAGACCCTCTCCCTCTTCCCGCGTCCACCCTCCGCTCCTCCATGTCCTCCTTCTCCTCCACGCCCCCTTCACGGCCCCAGGCTCCCCTGTCCTGTCCCCGGCGGCCCTCCTCAGTGCCGCAGACGTTCCGCCCTCGCCGCCAGACGCCCTTTCCCGTGAGCACTTGCGCGCCTGCCTCCTGCCGAGTGTCGGGGGCGAGGCCCGGGCAGCCGCTCCCGTTGTCCTTGCTGCCAGTTTTCTGTTCGGCGGCTCACGAATAGGGCTGGTGAAAGGACGCTGCCGATTGTCGCTTTTTTCGTGCTCCGCTGTAAACGTGGGAAGAAGTGGAGGGAAGAAGCCAGTTTAGGAGAATAGTGAAAGTGGGGAGAAAGAAAGGTGGACGGCGTCCCTTTTTTAGATGTCTTAGCTCTTGAGAGGGGATGGGCATTTTGACCGTTTTTGTTTTTTAATCCCAAAAGTATATGTTCTGAGTGTGATAAGGTCTTTATAAAGCTCAGCAAGCTTAAAATCCTGTGCCAGTACGTATTTTTTGGCGCAGACAGAAGTGCTTTGGAAGGTAGCTGAAAGGGGAGGTCATTTTGAACCAGGATTGGGATCCTTTTGTTAAAAGAGGAGGGACTGCAGGTGACTCTTAGGTAGCCGATGTCAAAGATAAGCACAGCTGGACATCGGTTAAAGCGGTGAAAACAGACTTCATTCAGTAACTACTGACAGTAGGGGAAAGAGCTGAGCTCCATTCTGATTTGTGCAATTTATCCAGAGGCGATTTGGGCATTTTAAAGAGAGAATGAGGGAGTAGGGAATGCAGACGCTCAGTAGAGTCAGAGTAGTGAGAAAGTGCAAAGGGTTGGTCAGTGTAAATGTGATTGGGCCAGCTGTGTGTGTTAGCTGGCAGTTAACTAAGATAGGATTCTATCTTCTATCTTATTTTAGTAAATGCTTTAGCAAAGGGAGGTCAGGGGCTATCAGTTGTGTTGGCTGGAACAAGTAGTTCAGCTTTCTCACGTAGACACATTAAAGGTGGCTGGAGTCATCCTAGGAATGTGGCCTTATTCTGCTAGAGGCCATGCTAGAGTTTGGTCAGATCTCTTAGAGCAGAGGTTTGGATGGAGTTGTCATAAATAAGGTTTGAATAAGCAAAGGGAATATTCTAGTGTGAGGAACAGAACTTCCCAAGGCACCGAAGCACAGATGATAATCAAGTTTTAGGGTATGGAGATGTGTATGATAGTGAAGAAGTAGCAACTCAGTTTGCACTGGTAGGAACAAGTCATTACTAGAAGTATTTAATTCCAATTTATTACAAAATGGACAACTTAAGCTATTACACTTTGTTGAACAGGAAGGTCACTTGATTACATGGTAATTTGGGAGAATTAATCTTATCAGTTTGCAGAGTGAGGACGAGTGACTGGATGTATTATTTGTACCATAAGTTTGTATCTGGTACTGCAGCCTTTCCAGGTTGACAGCAGTGACTAAGAGGCTTGACCTGTGGACATTTTTGTGTAGCTTCCTGATAGTGTCTTTCTTAAATAAATAGAAAACAAAGTGCATCATTTGGGCGTGATACCATCTCATGCCTTGTCTTTTTCCCAAATATTTGATTACTTGCCAGTTCTCAAAGAATTTAACAGGTTGAGGAGATAAAATGTGTGAAAATTATATAAAAACTATCAAAAGAGGTCCAAAGCTCAGTTGGAATTATGAGGAGGAAAAGAGCTTGGCAACCAGTGGCACAGAAGAGACATGTATTTTCAGTACAGTGACTGTAATCTGCTAACGGATAATACAGTATTTCTTTTTTTTTACTTAAGGAGTGCCTATTCACCCACAGCTGTGGGAGTATAATATGGAGGTGGGTGGGGATCTGTAATGAGGTGTGTTCAGAAGTGTTAGGCAGTGGCCTAAAATAACAAATTCTATTAATATTTGTTGG
Source organism: Galeopterus variegatus (assembly GCF_000696425.1). Taxonomy (NCBI): domain Eukaryota; kingdom Metazoa; phylum Chordata; class Mammalia; order Dermoptera; family Cynocephalidae; genus Galeopterus; species Galeopterus variegatus. The sequence goes on along the minus strand of NW_007726304.1, from coordinate 223,456 downwards.
TACTTCATATTATGCAATCCCCCCTCATACCCACCATATGGGTACATTAGGAATTAGTCCTGATAAATTGGAATAGACTTTGAGACTAAACCACAAAAAGAAAGTGTCCTGAGAAGACAGGAAGGAGGGGGCTGGGAGGTCTGAGACTAAGGTATCTGGTACTTACTCCCCATATCCTGTAGAAAGAGGGAAAATTTGCTATCCCAAGACCTCATCTTTCCCATTTTTTTTTTCTTTTCCTCCATATCTATATGTATAGCATTTCAATGTAACTGCACATACAAGTTACTATAAAAATACCTTTCACTGCAATAACCATTGATTAAACCACAAACTAAAGGTTCATGCACTGTAGTATTAGCATGCCAATACCTAATTACCCTTTAACTTCTGGCTCAATTTACAAATGTTGGATGGTGATAGAGTTTGGATGTTATTGTCCCCACAAAACTCGTGTGGAAATCTGATGCCCAGTGTGGCAGTGTTGGGAGTTGTTTTGAGTCATGGGGGCAGATCCCTCATGAATGGATTAATGCTCTCCCTGAGGGGTGGGGGTAGTGAGTGAGTTCTCTGTTAGTTCCCATGAGAGTTGGTTGTTTAAAAGACCCCAGCAACTCTCTTCTCTCTCTCTTGCTTCCTCTCGGCATGTGATCTGCTTGTACCCGCCGGCTGCTTGCCACTTTCCACCATGAGTAGAAGCAGTCTGAGGCCCACGCCAGATGCAGCTGTCCCAGAATTGTAAGCCAAATAAACCTCTGTTCTTCATAAATTATCCAGTCTCAGGTATTCTGCTATAGCAACACAAAACAGGCTACTAAAACATGGCCATTTCTTTAATTATTTGAGTTTTCATAAAATATAGATCCAGTTGTAATTATTCTCCCCCTCTCTCACTTGACCCACTTTTAAACTGCTTTGTTCTCTCCTACCCATACCATCTTCTGTAATCAGGAATTTTTAAGGTCCGCTCTTGAGAGATTGGCTCTATGACAGAACCCAGGACACTCAGCTCCTTGCTGAGGCTTCTCAGAATCTTGTTATCCCAGGACATTGAGCTCCTGGATTAGGTTCAAAATCTTATTACCCAACCCAAGTCTGGCTGCTTGCCCCAAACAAAAACAAATGACCCAAAAGTCACATGTTGGTAAAAATGGAAGTTGACTTTTATTCAGGAATACCAGTGACCTGAGTTGAGATGTTAAGCCAACCCATCTCTTTGGTAAACCTGAAGGAGAATGAGCAGGCTAAAACCATATCAAAGACTCAGATTTACTGAGGGGTTTTTGGAGAGGGTATTGAGGGAATGGAATGTGGGAAGTGAAAAACAGAAGGGAGGGGACATTTAAGGGGCCAGATGCAAATTCTCATTTTCTGGTATTCCCCCAGCTATTAAAAAAAAAGGTATCGATCTCTACTGGCATTAAAACAAAAACAAAAAACTTTTTGTTTGTTTATTTAGAATTATAATGTTTCTAGAGCTAGCTTGTGGCTCACTTGGGAGAGTGTGGTGCTGATAACACCAAGGCCACAGTTTGGATCCCTATATAGGGATGGCCGGTTAGCTCACTTGGGAGAGCATGGTGCTGACAACACCAAGTCAAGGGTCAAGATCCCCTTACCAGTCATCTTTAAAAAAAAGAAATTCATTTTTTGACACATAATAATTGTACGTATTTATGGATGCAGAGTAATATTTCAATACATGTATATACTGTGTGATCAAGTCAGACTAATTATCATATCCATCACTGCAAACATTTATTAATTCTTTGTGATGAGAACATTTGAACTCTTCTAGGCATTTGAAAATATGCAATAAATTATTGTTAATTACAGACACCTAGCCCTACTACATAATACTAGAACATATCCTTCCTGTCTAGCTGTAATTCTATATTAGTTAACCGGCCTCTCACTATTCCCCCTCTCCCCTACTCTTCTAGCCTCTGGTAACTTCAGTTCTATGCTCTACTTTTATGAGCTCACATTTTTTTAGCTCCCACATATGAGTGAGAGCATGTGGTATTTATCTTTCTATGCCTAACACTTCACTCTACAAAGTTCAGGCTCATCCATGTTGCCACAAATGATGAGATCTCATTCTTTCTTTTTTTTTTTTTTTTTTTTTCTTTTTCCGTGTCCGGCAACGGTTCGCAACC